>NC_056728.1:1855219198-1855284198 GCF_019279795.1 Protopterus annectens
GCCCTAACTGAGAACTGCAAACAGACTCCATCAAGATTACAATACATTTACCATTAGCACTAAATAAGTCAGAAGTCATATGTTACATCATATGGAAAGAAAAAGAAATTAATAAATAAATACATACACTTGGAAAATGTTTCCATGACACAGTTAGCATATGCTTGGCTGCACTCTTAAGCATCATCATTAAATGCAATCTGAAATCTATTTTAAGTACAGAGGTACTCGGAGGGCATGGGATGTCCACATGCTTCTTGCAGTTTAGCCTTCAAATCTTCATACCCCACTACTGCATATGGCTTGCAGTATTACCTCAATGCACTCATGTACTGTTTCATTACACTAGTCTACCATAGTGTGCCCAATGTATAGAATCACAGATATTATTCTGACTCTCAAAGACAAATAAATTATGTATGCATGGTTAGTTTTTCATCTAACTGGGCAGTACCATCCATCTGCTAAAATAAAGTCACAGTAATCTATATATTTCTTTATTCAGACAGTAATATCTCACAGCATCTGAAATATGTTTCAGTGTATGCAAGAGAGTGATGTTGTTTTGTGACTGCATTGCTTCCTGTTTTCAGAGAGGAGTTTTGTTACCGGATTCTGTACTTGTTTCTCTTTTGGCCTTCCTACTATAATCTTGCCACTGACACTGATCTGGTTTATATAACTTAAGGATTAGCGATCATTGTTGGTGGAAATTTCAAGCATGGTTTTGCAAGTCTACATTTGTTTGCACGCTGCTTTCTACCTGATGATATCCCTGTTTACTGTCTGTCAATCTTAACTCACATAATATTTCTGTAATCAGCAATACCTCTATGTGGTTCTTCTGTTACTGTGTATTTCTTAGACGTCAGTTAGCGTACTCAGTACAGTAACATCTAGAAATCAGAGCTAACAGACTACAACTGACAGAACCAAGTCAACAGTGTGAGTTAGTGAAGTGTTTGTGCAAAAAGCTGGGATGCAAGAACAATAAATACAGAACACCTGACATACTGATATGTGGCATTACAGTACATCTACTAGTTCATGCTGAAACACAAAAATGTATGAGTGTAAATATTTCTCTCTCTCACTCGCATACACATACTCACACCCACCCATGTGTGTGTGTGTGTGTGTGTGTGTGTGTGTGTGTGTGTGTGTGTGTGTGTGTGTGTGTGTGTGTGTGTGTGTGTCTATAGGTCTATAGCATATCAGCAAATGCCTGAATGTCTACTTGCACAACATCAACTCCATCAAAGGAGCAAAACATCAAAGTGTTGTGGGTGGTGGTTGTCTGAGATTGCAGTACAGTATGGAATAGGGTTTTGTCCTTTCCCAGCTGTCGTGCAATCTCAGAGTTGCACACATGCACACTTGTGCATAACACACATACACACTCATATATATAATATATATATATATATATATATATATATATATATATATATATATATATATATATATATATATATACACACACACATACATATATTTAAGTTTCATAGGCCTATATGATTTTGTCAAAGACTTACTTTGTCGAACGTTTATTCATCGAACTTTATCCATCAAACACCATTTCACCAAATGGTTATATCCTCAAAACTTTTTCCTAGGGAAGGGAGTTAGTTGGCCTTTTTTTACAAATTTTCCCTTTTCCTCAATGTAGTGCAATCTTGGAGTTAGTATATATAATTAGGGGAGCTGTGGAAAATAATTTTATTTTTGTTACGATCGCTCTTGTGGCCAACTAGCTTTGTTTACTAGGAAAAAGGTTTGATGATAGTCTAGGGAGGTGTGCCTCAGCTCATTTACACCCACATGGGCTATGACTGAGTCATACTGGTACTTGTGGTCCATTGACCTGAGTGCGTGTGTAATGTCGCAGATCCCGGACCCTTATAAGCAACTGACTGTGACTTTCTCCTTTCTTAGCCTGGTGAGAGGGACATCATTGTGTTTCCCAATGAAGTCTCCAATGTCCAGAATGTTGGATTGTGTGGTGGCTTACCTTATTGGCTTAGATATAGAGGATCCATGAGATGTTGCATATGTGTTGATGTGGGTGTTGTTTTGAAAGAGTGCATTTGGAGCTGCTGAGGGTATTTGTTATGTGTACTTTGTCTAGGAGGTCCTTGGGGTTTAGGAAAGTTACATTTAAGTGCCTTAGCTTATGGGGTCTATATGTCTGCTTTGAACTGTGTGTGATGGGTGCAGCATTTATACTACTGACAACCTTATTGACATTAGGAGTAGTTTTATGTGAGAGCTTTGCTTCCAGTGACATTGTATAAATGCATCTCTCACATACCATATCAGTTTGTTTGAGAATTAACTGGTTGTCAGTAAACATGAGGCAATAAATTGCCTCAGGATGTTTCATATCCATGGCAACAGACCCTTTTTTATTGATTAGACAATTGGAGTGAGAACTCAACACCTCTGTATTATATTATGTATTATTAATATTTGCAGGTTGGTTCTGTGTCAACATATGGTATATTGTCCATTTGTGGAAACACTTTGGAATCTCGAAATACTGAAATGTCGAATTTCAGTATCTCAAGACCAAAGTGTCGAATCTGCAGATGTGTGAAACTGCAGAATATTGAATCCGGAAATGTCTAACCCGTGGTACTGATGGCGCGTTAGGTAAGTGTGGTGTTTTTTAAGAGTTTTGGGGATGGTTTGTGTGTTTGTGAGTGTGTTGGGGAGTGTTAGGTGTGGGTTAGGGTACGTAGGTGAGAGTGTGAGTGTGTCAGTGTTGAGAGTGGTGGTGTTTGTATCTGTGTGATGTGTGTTTGTGTTAGGGGGGTGTGGAATGTATGTTGGTGGGTTTTGTGTGTGTTGGTGTTTAGTGCAACCTCGGAGTCAGTATATATAAGTAGGGGGGTGGGCTTGCCGCCCTGCTTATAGTAAGGATGTGTCTGTGTGTTTGTGTTCTTGTGCAGAAGTAAGTGTGCTTATGTTTGTATGTGTGCTGTAACGGTCGTGGTTTTGGGTTTCAAGGTTTTGTTTTTTTTTTTTGTTTTGTTTTTCAGCTTTATAGACTCAAAATACTGAAATTTGATATTTCAGTAATTCGAGATTATAAACTGAATCCCCATTTGTACATACATACATACATATATTTGCAATTACACACAAGGTAAAAGATACTTTATTCTTCAGACGTATTAAAATTGTTTTAATCATAGTTAATGAATGTGCACACAGTTTTCTAAATTTATTATATCAAACATTATTACTTTTCAGGCAACATACATAACTTTGCATTCCTCATTGTTTTTATACATTATTTTATGTGTACAATGCGATTATTGTAGCTGCCTTTTGGATGAGGAAATAACTGAACAATGTAAGGTATTACAATTCTGTTTTGGGGAATTCCTAACCTGTCCATCATTACATATTCAAAAACATTTGCAAATAGATTCCAGCACTATCTGCAATGGTGCATAAATCTTTCTGAATCTCACTGAAAATCTCCAGAACTTCAGATGCTTTGTGGTTCTTTAAAAGTATATGTCCCTTCTTTCTCTAATGCTAGACCTTGAATAAATGCATGCATCAGCTCTGAGCTCTATCTTATTTGCAATGGTGATGGACAGGTTGACAGATGAGATCAGACAGGAGGCCCCATGGACTATGATGTTGGCAGATGACATTGTGATCTGTAGTGAGAGTAGGGACCAGGTTGAAGAGACACTGGAGAGGTGGAGATATGCTCTAGAGAGGAGAGGAATGAAGGTCAACAGGACTAAGACAGAATATGTGTGTGTGAATGTGAGGAACGACAGAGGAATGGTGAGGATGCAGGGAGTAGAGTTGGCGAAGGTGGATAAGTTAAGTACTTGGGATCAACAGTTCAAAGTACTGGTGAGTGTGGAAGAGAGGTGAGGAAGAGATTACAGGCAGGGTGGAATGGGGTGGAGAAGAGTGTCAGGAGTGATTTGTGACAGACGGGTACCAGTAAGAGTGAAAGGGAAGGTCTATAAGAGGGTAGTGAGGTCAGCTATGATGTATGGGTTGGAGACAGTGGCATTGACAAAAAGGCAGGAGTCAGAGCTGGAAGTGACAGAGTTAAAGATGTTAAGATTTGCACTGGGTGTGACAAGGATGGACAGGATTAGGAATCAGTATATTAGAGGGTCGGCTCAGGTTGGATGGTTTGGAGACAAAGTCAGAGAGGCGAGATTGCGATGGTTTGGACATGTGCTGAGGAGGGATGCTGGGTATATTGGGAAAAGGATGCTAAGGATGGAGCTGCCAGGTAAGAGGAAAAGAGGAAGGCCTAAGATAAGGTTTATGGATGTGGTGAGAGAGACCATGCAGGTGGTTAGTGTGACAGAGCAAGATGCAGAGGACAGGAAGAAATGGAAACAGATGATATGCTGTGGCAACCCCTAACGTCTATAAGAGGGTAGTGAGGTCAGCTATGATGTATGGGTTGGAGACAGTGGCATTGACAAAAAGGCAGGAGTCAGAGCTGGAAGTGACAGAGTTAAAGATGTTAAGATTTGCACTGGGTGTGACAAGGATGGACAGGATTAGGAATCAGTATATTAGAGGGTCGGCTCAGGTTGGATGGTTTGGAGACAAAGTCAGAGAGGCGAGATTGCGATGGTTTGGACATGTGCTGAGGAGGGATGCTGGGTATATTGGGAAAAGGATGCTAAGGATGGAGCTGCCAGGTAAGAGGAAAAGAGGAAGGCCTAAGATAAGGTTTATGGATGTGGTGAGAGAGACCATGCAGGTGGTTAGTGTGACAGAGCAAGATGCAGAGGACAGGAAGAAATGGAAACAGATGATATGCTGTGGCAACCCCTAACGGGAACAGCCGAAAGAGAAGACGACAAGACAGCAAAGCAAATTGATAATATTTTCATAATACAATGATAAAAACTGTAATAACTGGATGGCAGGATCATACTGGCCTACACTATACAGGAAATAGAGAGACACATGAGCAGAGAGTACAGAATTTGAACAGGAGAAACACTGGAAGGGATTCATGAACTCTGTTTCCTATCGTGTGTGAAAATAATATATTTGAACAACTTTCCAAAGCCCATTTTCATGCCTAAAGACTTCTACACAAAGGATGCAAACTCTATACATTGTCTTACTCTACTGTTCAGCCACAGTATACCATTCACTGAGCAGTCATGGGAATCACCAGAGGTGTAGCTAGCCAGTAATGTACCTGGTATCACCGCCTGATCTGATGTCCCACCAAAAAACACAGAGCAATATTGTACTCAGTTTTAACTGTGAATGCAATGACAACATTTTATGGTGGCATGCACAGAAGATTGATTGGGATCGGCTGATTGTATCAGCTAATACTTTGCACTCAGGGCACCTGCTCCCTTCACCCCAACAAAGCTACACTAGTGCAAATCACCCTTCCTAGGATTAAATTTCATTTAGAAGCACTCACCGAGTGTGTGCAAATAGGTTACGACTACACATATCCTGGGACTGAAACAATATGCATACAACTGCTGTAGTGCATCTTTCTTCACTAATCCTCCTCCCATGCAGAGTCAGCTTACGGATTTGAGTAGAAAAATCAGTACACACAAAAAAACACCAAAAAATGTAGGGAAAGCATTCTTTTTACAGTATGTCCCAGCAGTCATGAAGTCTCCTGTGGTGCAGGCGAATATTCTGCTGTAATCGCTGTTGTCCTTGCCCCTGCACCGTGACTCACAAAAGTTCCAACCAACTTGTAATGACACAGCACCATGTCCCCAAAAATCTAATATTATGATAGTGAGCCTTGCTCTTCAATCAAGCTAATGAATAAAACCCTTTTATGAATTGGTATGTGATATGATGACACATCACAGAGAATCTTAGAATGTGTACTTAGTAAAGTATTTCAGATGCAGATTTACTAAGTACATGTTTCCTGTTGTGCTGTTCTTAGGTTCATAGCTGAATACTAAGCTAAGTGCCCTAATGGGCCATTTTAACCCTTGCCAATAACCCTTTATCAGAATCAGACCCTGCACTTTGTCCCTAGGAGGTGCAGACCTTAACCATTAAGCCAAATCCTCCCCCGCAATAGGCTGATAGACAGATTGTAAGCTACCCAACTGCCTATCTGCCCTATTCATGGTTCATGAGTAAATACTAGGGCTAGCTGTCCTTGTGGACCATTTTAAGCCTAGCCAATTTCCCTTGAAAAGGTGAAGATCAAACCTTGTGCCTTGTGCTTCTGAGGTAAACACCTTGAACATTACACCAACACAGTTGTGCCACACATTGATTCAATGTATAACACCACCGCACATAGTGCATCACTATGTATTACAACTGTCTGTGTACCATTCAAAGAAAATGACATTTTTTTCTATGCAGCTTGTTATTAATATGATCTACATCTATAAATTAATCATGGTTATGAAGGGTAGCATATTAAACGTACTGCTTATAATGTATTTATACTGTTCTATGTTATTTTTATGAAGAGCTTTTGATATTCTAAAAATTGACAAGTAAATTATGTGGCAGTATTTGGTGAATGCATGACAAATGATCAAATACTGCACATGTTTTCACCAAAAAAAGACAAACATCATGTCCCAATATTATCCTTTTATGCCTATGATTCTTGCAGTATTTAAGGTAAATCTAGTGGAAATTAAAATTTGAAGTGGGAGAGCTGTTTCTTTGATTTCAACACAGTAATACAGGTTACTGTAAAACATAGTTCTCAACTTTCCATCTCAGAAATGTGGAACACTACCTCTCACAATGTGGAACAAATGGACAAAATACAGAACACTTAGTAACAGCTTTCTAACAGCTTAAATTAGGAAGCAGGGCAGTTACTTTACACTTACAAAAAGATATTTTGATGAATTAATATGAATCAGTATTATTTACCATAGATATCAGTTAAAACAATTCTTGACACTGAATGTGTTACAAATCCTTTGAATGAGGAACAATGAGGAATATAGGTTCATAGGTTCATAGGTGTGTACTAGGCTAATGACTTTGGAGCCTTTACAAGCCTAGCCCATAGGATTACCCCGGCATCGTGCCACCCGACCTTAGCTCCCAGTGCCTCTGTCAAGTAAAGCCACTGGAATGATCCCTGGGGTGAATTTTCTATTTCCCATCCACTCATCAAGATTTCTCTTGAAGAGGGCCAGTGAGTTGCTCTGCTTGACATGTATGGGAAGTCTATTCCATAGCATGGGCAGTCTCTGGGTTATGAACCTGTCCCTCCAGCATGTTCTGTTGATTGTGGTAATGAGGTTGAGGTCTCTGGAGCATGTGGTGTGGAGGGATTGGGATTTCTTTAGATATAGCATTTCTAACAGAGCTGGGTCAGACATGGCTTTGTAAGTCAAGCAGAAATCGCCTGTAAGTAGGGGATATGAGACAGAGAATAGTTGGAGTTTTTTGAGTCTGTCCATACAGGACAAATGTTTAAGGCCTATAATCCTCTTTGTGAGGCACTTTTGCAGCCTCTCCAGTTGTTGCAGGTATTTAATGAGGTACATGCCAAATGGGGCATTATACTCAATGATTGGCCTAATGAGGGAAAAGTAGAGGGAGACAATGACCTCTTTCTTCCTGGATGCAAAACCCTTAGTAATGAGATGTGCCACATAGAAGGATTTTCTGACCACAGTGGCAATGTGGTGGTCAAAAGAGAGGTTGCTATCAACCTGTGTTCCCAGATCTCTTATAACTCCTTCTGTGTTCAGTGGACTACCATCAATGTGGTAATTCATGGGAACTGGGTATTTCCCAAAGGGGATGACGACACATTTTTTGGCATTGAGCTTAAGGCCATGGTTCTGACACCAGTCGTTGGTCTCAGTGAGGCCTTTCTGTAGGATGTCAACATCACTTGGGGAGTTAATAATAGCTACCAACTTCCAATCATTTGTGAACTTTGTCAGCCAGAGTCACTTTGTGTTGGCCTGGACTTCATAGAAGTAAATATCAAACAGGAGAAGACCCAGGCCCAAACCCTATGGGACTCCACTCATGATTGGTCTGCAGTCTAACTTGGAGTCAGCTACTTTCATACTGTGGGTTCTACCTGTGAACCAGTTTGCAGCCCACCTAGTGATATAGGGGTTGATGTCTAGCTTAGTGAGTTTTTATATGATTCCTGAGTGGGGAATGGTATCAAAGGCTTTGGCCAGATCAAGGTAGGTTGTATGAACCACCTTGCCTTCATCCACAGCTCTGGTGACTGACTCAAAGAAGTTGACCAAGTTGAGCAGGGCATGATCTACCCTTCACAAAACCAAACTGTGTAGGATCCAGAGTTTGGAGGCTCCCTATATCCTTGTTTATTAGGTCCATGATGATGCATTCCATAGCTTTGCATATCAGACTTGTCACGCTAATCTGACAATAGTTCCCAGGGTCTGTAGTCAGTCCTCCTTTGTGGAGAGGGATGACTGTAGCAGTGCACCATTTTGTAGGGACAAAGCCTGAGGTGAGGTTGTGATTGAACAGGGCACATAGGTGAGGTGCCAGTTCACTCTGTATTTCATGTAGAACACAGCCAGGGATATTGTCTGGTCTCATAGAAGCTGTATTCTTGGCCTTGGACAGTGCTGTTTTAACCTGTGCAGCAGTAATACTGGGTGCCTGGCAATCTACTGGTATTATGACTGGTGCTTTGGGGGGGGGGGTAAAGTTGGCACTGAATCTGTCAGCCAGTATATTGGCAATATCTGTTGGTTTAGTATAGGAGGTACCATTGTGCAGTGCTCAGAGCAAATCTAGGTATTGCCATGGAGAATCTATACATAACTATAGAAGGTCTTGTGCTTGTCTTTACTATCTGCTGCAATTCTATTTTCATAGCTAGGTTTAGAGGATTTGATGAGGGATCTCAACTTTTTGTGTAGATTTCCAGTCTTGGGACTTCACCATATTTCGCATCAATTTTCTTCTTCTGTTGTAGAGTTTGTTTATGGCAGGGGACCACCAGATTGGCTTCTTTTTTGGGGGGAAGAGCATCTTGGTTCTATTGGGTATGGCAAGATCCATGCATTTGTGTATGTGTTCATACAGTGCATTGGTGTATAATTTCCCAGTCATGCAACTATTCTCCATTTACATGGGTGCCGTAAAGTTAGCCACCTCTGTTTTTAGGAGCCAAAAATTAGCTTTGGAGAAGTTTTTCATTGTGGTTACATTTGAGGGGGGGGGAGATGTGGATTTCCAAGGTGATTAGTTTGTGGTCAGATCTAACCAGGGAGGAGTTGGCTATTGGTGTAGAGCAACGGTCACCCATGTTAGTAATGACCAGGTCAAGGATATTGCTACCTCTAGTGGGGCTAAGAAAAAGCTGGTCCAGGACATTGGAATTTATGAATTCCAGGAAACATTGGGCAAGTGTATTGGTACATGAGTAGTTTTCCCAATTAATGGAGAGGTAGTTGAAGTCGCCCGGTATGGGAGTGTTAGATTGGACCCTAATATTCTCCAGGGTGCTTAGGAATGTGGAGTGTGAGCCTTGGGACATGGTTGGGGACCTATAGCAGTCTACAACCTGAATTGCTGTCTTACCCATTGTTAGCTGCATCTGAAGTAACTCAGATGTGTTATGTTGGGCTACTGGAGATGTGTGCATCCTTTATGAATACAGAAACACCACCGCCTTTGGAGTTTCGGTCCAAGTTTTGGGTCCGAAAGGTGTGGAATGAGTTATAGCCTGGTAGTGCAGGGGTGCTTTCTGCTGCTTTTAACTATGTCTCTGTTATGGCACAAATGTCAATGTTCTCCATTTTATGGAGTGCTTCGAGGGAGTGAATTTTGAGATTTAGACTTCTAGCATTGAGCAGCATAACCTTCAGATTGCATTAGTTTGTAGCTGTTACAGTGGTAATCTGGTCTTTGGAACACTGCCTAAAAAAGGCATTATAGGGGTGGCAAGAGCCTTGGCCAGTATCCAGAAGCCCAGGGGTGACAGATGCAGGCCATCTCTTGCAAAGCATCGAGGTCTGTCAATCATGTCATCCTAGCTAGACAGATAGTGGATCCCCTTAGAATGACACCAGAAACTTAGCCAATTGTTGAAATCAATCATTTTCTGCTTGTACTGTGGTATCGTTCTGGGTGATGATAGGATGCTGCTCAGGGCTAGGGTCATACCCACCTGGGCTACATAATCCGAGAGCTCCTCCTTGTCTCTTTTCATGTAGTCCAGGGAGGTACATCTCGGGTCATTCATACCCACATGTACAATGACAGAGTCATATTAGTACCTGTTGGTGAGGGGACCTGAGTGCATGCGTTATGTGGAAGATCCTGGCTCCTGACAGGCAGCTGACTGTTACTTTCTCTTTATTCAACCTAATGAGTGGGACATCAGTGTGCCTCACTATCACATCACCTATGACTAGTGTGTTAGGAATGCTGTTTTGCCTTTGGGGCTTTGGTTCAGTGGCACACAGTTTAGGAGAGTTATGTGCCTCGTGATTAGTGTTGTGCTGTGGTGGTCGAGTGTGTTTCTGCCTTGGAGGTCTCTGCTGTTTGGATAGATTTTTATTGAGAGCCTCCGTGAAGGTGGGTGTGTGGTTTGTGTTTTTATATGAAGGCAGTGCTGCTGTGTGTTCTGGAGGGCTATGTGTTCCATGTGGTATGAGGCAAGGGTTGACTTTCTCCTCCTGACTAGCTATTCTGGTCTTGGCTGGAGAGTGTGTGGCTACAAATTTGGATATATATGTGCATTTCTCACAAGTCTGAGTGTTGGGAGGTAAGAGGAGGTTGTCAATGTACATGAGGCAGTTGCTACATTCCGTCAGGATTCCCAAGTTCACCAGGCTAATAGGAGAAAGCACAGGGAACTGACGTTTAGACATGCCTGGAGGGGTGAGCATTAATAATAAGTACTGGAGCTGTTTCCTTGTAGAACATTTAGTGCTGGTAGTACTTTTGTGTGCTACAATAATTGCTACAAGAAGCCTGATAAAGTGCTAGACTAATAAGCTAGTAAAATTGCAGGAAAGGAGAGAACTAGCAGATCTAAGGGAAAATTGAAGAGCAGACTTTGGCACCACTCAGAAGCTTACAAACAGTCCTGGGTACAGCAGATCTGTATCTGGACTAGACTAGTTACAGGAAAGGTGGGAAACAAGCTCAAACACTGGCTTTTAATCCAGAAAGTTGAAAGAGATGGAAAAACTGCCCAAATGGCCAATAAACTACAAATTCTGGGCTAAAAACCACTCCTATTGTGGTAAATAGGCTATCTCGTACTTCACACTCCCACTGATAAGCTAGAAGGCTTCCCTCCAACACAGAAAGGCTTGGTGGGGCTCAGAATCTTAGATACAGTCCTGGATACAGCAAATATGTATCTGGACTAGACTTATTACAGGAAAGGTGGGAAAAGCACAAATGCAGGCTTTTAAACCAGAAAGTTGAAGGAGATAGAAAAAACTGCCCAAACGACCAATAAACTACAATTTCTGGCCCAGAAACCACTCCTCTTGTGGTAGATAGGCTACCTAGTGCTTACCACTCCCACTGATAAGCGAGCAGGCTTCTCTCCAACACAGAAAGGCTTGGGGGGGGGCTCAGAAGCTTAAAAACAGTCTTGGATACAGCAAATCTGTATCTGGACTAGACTAGTTACTGGAATGGCAGGAAACAAGCTTAGAATTGTTTTACAGATAAGTAGCTAAAACAGCACTAAAACAATTCAAGTGCTGTGCAAGCCAGCACACTTGAGTGTGTAGCAGTATTAAAGCAAATACAGTTTAAATAAATGCAATTTATTCAAAATGTGTTCTGAACTGAATTCAGTTATTGTTTTGTTCAACTCTAAACAGTTAAAAAGTACCAAAAAATATACTTATCAGCTGAGAAGCACACTCAGACAGAACACAGGGAGATTCTAGCAAAGTTTTTTTTTTTTTTTTTTTTTGTAAAGTAGAAAGGGAGAAAGGAGGAGCAGAAGATAATTCAGGGTTAAGAAACTAAGTGAGTTGGTCTTCTGAAATGTTCTCTCTGTATTAGGTAGAATGACCTAATGACATTAGACTGGGAAGAGTGTCCCAGATCAAATTTACAGTAGGGGCGGGCAACTTCAAAGCCACCAAGTATAAGAACAAGACACCAATAAGGAGGGAGGGTGGGAAACTAAATCAATTATATTATACACTCCTTGGCAGGAAATCAGAACAAACAAACAGATGTTTAACAAATGGAGAAAAATTCCAGTGAATACCTTACACACAGTGAAACTAGCTAGAAAAGATTTACAAACAGTATGACAGTAACAACCTTATTTATCAGGCCCTATGAGACAGACAATTTTAGTACAGCCATGCAGATTAGTTTATAGTTATATAATACAGTAAAAAGTATGCAATAGACAACAAAAGTGCCATCAGTATCTTAGAATAATCAATAACTAGGAAAAATAAGCAAAAAACAGGATACTTAATATTACATATCACAGATCAGAGTTTTGCTCAGTAGCCCTCCTCCAATTAGCTCTATGTGAAATGGCAGAAACACTCACACGTTAACTTCTTAAGTAACAGACGGTTGAAACCTGAAACGACTTTAAAAAAAAAGCTCAAAAGAATCAATGAGGTGCTTACTTCAAGCCACAGTCCAGGTAACCCCAATCAGCCAATGACCATAAACACTACACTCTCACTGAAATGTAAAATGGCTTTTGCCAAACTATGATGGCCTGGAAAATGTGTTCAAACATAGTCTCTGCAAAGAAACAAGTAAGCCAAGAAACACAGTCCTGATTATGGACAATGCTACAGTTATTACCTATACTACTTAGGCAGAAAACACTACAGAAATGTTCATCACAGCAGAAAAAACAGCAGTGAGCCTTTAAATGAAGGTTTTAAACAGATAAAGGAGCAAGGAGACTCTAGAGAATGCTTTTAACTGCAAACAAATCAGTTATATGATACACTTCTTGGCAAGAAATCAGAACAAACAAACAGATGTTTAACAAATGGAGAATATTTCCAGTTAATGCCTTACACACAGTGAAACTAGCTAGACAAGATTTACAAACAGTATGACGGTAAAAACCTTATTTAACAGGCCCTGTAAGGCAGATAATTTTAATACAAATGTGCAGATTAATTTATAGCTATAAAATACAGTAAAAAGTATGCAGCAGACAATAAAAGTACTATAAATATCTCAGAATAAGCAATAACTAGTAAAAATAAGCAAAAAACAGGATACTTAATGTTATATATCACAGATCAGAGTTTTTATCAGTGCCCCTCCTCTGATTAGCTCTGTGTAAAAATTGACTTTTTAAGACTCCAAATGAGGAATGTTCCTCATAAAAAGGTATTCCTTATCTTAAAACTCACAATGGACAAGTGATTTCCTCTGAAAGGGTTGTGGGTATGCAAAAGGAATGAGGCAAACAAGTTGTCACTCTTCTTGTTTGTGCAGTTAAGGAGGAGGAAATAGTGATTCTCTTCCCAACCCATTTTGGCAGAAAATCCTCAAGGAAAATCAGTATGAAAAGAGATGACAGTTTGTCACATAACAAAAGCATGCAGTTATCTTTTCAAAATAACTTGGAAACTTGTAGACAACTGAGGCAAATACCAAAGTTTTTACATGAGCTAATTTTAAAATTGTAGAATAATACAACAACTTGCAGTACCAGGGCTGAGATATGACACAGGTGAAGCTGGTCCCAAGTAGAGACTGAGTAATGGGTGCCATTTGAGGACTGTACACATATAGTGTAGTAATGTTACACTATATGTGTACAGTCCTCATGCTTCATACAGAGAGGATGGCTCCAAATTATGTATATTTTAATGGGTATACCACTTATTAGCAAGAACCCAAAAAGCTGACTGAAAGAATATCAACCACATACAGTCAAAAAAATGGAACAGCACATCACTATGAATGAGCTGCGAAACAGCATTGGCACACGCAATTTCTTACTTTCAAAAACAAAATAACAAATCATTTTTTTGCAGGAGGCAAGCCCCCCCACCCTGCATCCCCATGAGGGGACTGTGCCACTTACATCCCCTGCTAATTATGTATACTAACTACGAGATCGCGCAAACATGGGGTAATGACAAATTTCCCAACCCGTGTATTTGTCTAAGCTCAGAAACATGTTGGTCAGCTGCCTAGCTGACATATGCAGTTGACTTTGCAGCTGTTGACATAACACTCATTTGACTAGATGACTAGCACCCAGTTTAATATTAGAATTGTGATTCAGTAACACAGCACAACTTGCCTTTTTATAATGTCTACAAAGTAATAATGCATGGTCATGTATGTAGTGTAAGGGCTAACATATAGGTGGTGCTGTGATAACATCAAGCTACGAGAATTGCCAGCTCCACCTACACATCAATACTGGTACTGCAGGTTGAATAAATGCCTGCAATACCAATCCTTACTTATGGGTAGAGCTCTGCGTGTTTTTGGTAGTTATATGTCAAGTTTGAGAGTCGTTGGATAATGCCAGGAATATTTAATGAGAATCGGTAAAACAAAATAATGATTATACCCAAAAAATGTGTCACTGGTGTAGGTTTGTGTGGTACAGGAACTGCTCTGCCTCCTGATATGATGATACTCTAGGGTGAGTAATTGAAATTTAGAATTATGGTAGTCTATATATATATATATATATATATATATATATATATATATATATATATAGATCAATAGATATACATACATACATTATATATATATATATATATATATATATATATTTTTTTTATATATATATATATATATATATATATATATATATATAATATACATATATATATATATGTACACACTCATGCACACACACACACACACACACACACACACACACATACACACACACACACACACACACACACACACACACACACACACACACACACACACACACACACACACACACACACACCCACACACACACACACACACACACACACACACACACACACACACACACACACACACCCACACACACACACACACACACACACACATATACATATGTACCCCTCCATATACACACACACACACACACACACACACACACACACATATATATATATATATATATATATATATATATATATATATATATAAAATATATCTTTGTGATCAGTGCCACCACTAAGGTATGATTTGGAACACTTGTAAATTCAGATAGGAAAAAAATGAAACATATATATATATATATATATATATATATATATATATATATATATATATCAACTAAAGATTTGTTCTATTACATTTACACCTAAACAACTGAAGCACAGTTTATGACAATATCCATGCATGTAAAACATCTAGAAAATGTTTAGCAGTTTCAGAGATTTAGCATTGTATAAATCGAAAACACCAATATGCCAGCATGTCCTTTAGAGTGTGCCAGGCTGCAAAGATGAATTATATTCTATATTTGTAAGAGAGGTGAACATCATTCAATTTCAGGTGAGAAATGTATTGCATTTAAAGGGCACATATTAAGGGTCTATATCACCAAATGGAAAAGACCGGTAATTGAACGGCATTTCACATTGAACAGCCATTCATCGACGTATTTATTGTGAGATTGTGGTACAGTAAAGATCAAAAAATTTGCCCTTGCCTCACTGTAGTGTGATTTTGGAGTTGGTATATATAATTAGCGAGGGGAGGGTGTAGGGGGCGCAGGCCCCCACAAGAGCAACTTTGATAAATGGTATTTTCGATGTAAATGCTGTTTGATTACTGGTCTTTTCAATTTGATGATATAGGCCTCATATCAAAGGAGTGAAAAAAAAGGGAAAGATTGCTAGTCATATTCACTGGCAGCACAACAATTTTAACAGCTTTTCCTCACAGCTCCATGACGCAGGGTTCAGGGTTCAACCCTGACTTTCAGCACTACCTCTTTGGAGTTTCACGGAATCATAAGTTTATTGGTCTTACAGCTGGAGATTCCTCAACTAGTATTGCCAGCTTAGCTATATCACCCATAGGGTGATAAGGCTAGACTGGTTTCCACTGGCAATAGATTATTTTTAAATTAAAGTACCAGGTATGAATTTGTGGTTACTTACCCAGTTATCAAGGCTGGCTTTGAAGGAGATCAGGTAGAAAGTTTGCTTGATGTATAGAGGAAGTTTATTAAAAATATGGTGAATAGATTGTATAAGAAAACTATTGCATTCTCCAAAAGTGAAGAAGGCCAAAAAGCACATGATAATTCATTGCACAATATGCTAAGCATAGGTCACTTCTCAAGAGACTGTGTGAGATGGAGTAGTTGGAAATAAGACTTTAATCTTCCATGATTGTTAAGTAATCTAAATTGTAGATTGCTGTGTTAAGAGTCCTTAGGGCCTTTTATTTTGTAAATGGTGCTTAGACAGGTACATTTCACAGGGGTACTATGTTCAATGATGTGTCTAATAAGGAAGCAGTATAGAATGAAAAGGACATCATTGACCTGTATAAGACTCCCCAAAAGATACACTTTGTAAGATAGAAGAGTTTCCTAAACATAATCGATACATGGTGATCAAAAGAGAGAGCTTTGTCTAAGAATGTACACTAATTTCTAATAACACAGTTTGTTTTGAAGAAAGTGGTGCCAGCAATGTGATATGAGGGGAGGTCAGGGCTTTATCAAAGGTAACTATGCAGAACTACTTGGTATTAGAGTGTACCCACAGCAAACACACCAGGTGTCGGTCTGAAGCAGTCCCATCTGTAGAATATTTGCATCACTGTGGGAGTTGGCAACTGTGCTCAAGTTTGTAATAGTCTACAGACTTAGCTAGTTAGAGACCTTGTATCCACAATTTTACTTTTGAGAAGTAAATGCTGAGTAAGAGTGAGAAGCCATTACTGAGCCACGTGAAACACAAATACTAACATGTCTGCAGCTAGAGGAGATGCTTTCGACCTTTACAAGTTCTGTCAGTCAGCCAATTTTCTATTCAGAGGGTAACGTAAGAGATAATGTTGAAACTGAAGAGTTTGTCTATGCCATCCACACGGGGAATGGTGTCAAAGGCCTTGTTGAGATCAAAGGAAGCAACATGGAGAGTTTTGCCTTCATTTAAGACTTCTGTGACTTTGTCAAGGAAGTCAACATGGTTGAATATATGTAAGCTGCCTTTAACAAATCCAAACTGAATAAGATCAAGGGTTTGGAGGTTGCCTGTGAATACATTAATTAGTTCAGCAGTAATGCCTTCCATGATTTTACTGTTAATGCTTGCAAGAATAACAGGTCTATAGATACCAGAGGTGTGGCCACCTTGTGTGTGTGTGTGTGTGTGTGTGTGTGTGTGTGTGTGTGTGTGTGTGTGTGTGTGTGTGTGTCTTAACATATGAGAGAGTAAATAGACAGATTATAGTCAAATGATAGACAGACTTTATAACTAATAAAGCCCTTGCTCAGTTAAAACGATGTTACAAGATTAGTGACCTCATTCCACCCACTGCTCAAAGGGCCATTGCTTATATTTTAATAACCAAACCTGAATATGGTCTTCCTTTTCTCATTATGCATTCAGCCCACATTGTTCACAAAATGCAAATTGCTGAGAATAAAATCTGCAGATTCATTCTATTAGCAGTCCCCAGATGCACAACTACAGTTTGCTAAAAAAATCCACACAGTCTTCAGTGCCTCATTGGGCCATTTTTACCATCATTGCCCCTGCCAGTCAGGGACAGTTCTGCAACTAGACATTCACAGAGTCATGGGAGGAAACTGCAAAATCTATCAATGGAGCAACACATGTATCCCACAATTAAATGGATGTGAGATCTGTTAAAGGCTCTGGAGTTTGGAACATCTCTTCAATTGAGCTGACTGCACAACAGATCTCCCTTCTTGAAAGAAGAATTTCATTTATACCATCTATTAAAGGTGACATTTGTGATACTGTTTTGGATGTGAAGTATTTTGTGAGGAATGTGATGTTAAAACTGATGTTTCATAGTGATGCAGGTATTAATCAGTTTAAGAAACCTAGCATGTTTGTTCCTCCACTTCATCCTCTGCTGGAGGTTTTTTCTAAGGTCAGTAAATCAGACCTTTTACGAGTTATGCATGATCCAGGTATGAGTAGTAGGAAGAGATTTTGTAATCTAACACTTTGTGAAATTTCTGGCCATCAAATAGCTACAGGATTTGAATGATATAGTTGTTCAACCTGCTGACAAAGGAGGGGCCATTGTCATGATGGACATGGACTTTTATGTTAGCAGTCTGCATATGCTTTTTTCAGACAGCACTACTTGTGACATTATTTAGCATGCAAATCTAGATAATATGGTCAAAAAAGTGTATAATGATCTGTATGATTGTTTTATAAGTAGGTACATAACACAATAGTTCTACAGATTTTTCTTGGTTGAATATCCACTTGTACCAATGACTTATGGTCTACCAAAAGTTCATAAAGAACCTACTCTATCACATATGAGACCCGTTGTCTCTGGTAAAGGGTGGTTAACTGACTCAATATCAATTTATACTGAAAAGATGTTGCAACCAGTTTTGAATAATGCCTCCACAGTTCTGAGATATACCAAACAGCTTCTGCAGTCCTTCTTTGAAATTGTTCACTCTTTATCTCTGGCTCAAGAACCAATTATGGTCACCTTATATGTTGCCTCCCTATTTACTGTGATCCCCAATGTTGTGGGTCTGGAGTTTAACTGGCAATAGTGAATATTCTAATGGGCAGATAAGTTTAGTTTGCATGCTTATTGAGCTGGTCTTTGAGAATAATGTATTTATATTTGCAGACAGATATTTTTGGCTGAAGTTGTACATAGCTATAAGCACATATTGTGCCAATAGCTACAGCAATATGGTTTTGGTGAATTGGGAGACTACATATGTTTTAATGAGGTACCCCTTATTTCAATAAATTAGATACAACAGATGTTTTGTTGGCAATATTTTTATTTTGTGGTTACGTTCACCACGAGTTGACAGTGTTTCTTAATTCCTCCACTACATTTTTGAGATTCACTGCAAAGTCATCTAAACATGAAACAGGTTTTCTAGATGACCATATTGTTGAGGCCCTAGATGGTCAGTTCACATCTAGGTTGTTTAAGAAAACTTGCAAGAGGAACAATATATTACATAGGAGAAGTATGCATCTTGTGAACATATATTGCAATATAATGAGAGGGCAAGGAATGAGGCTGTTGAGATTGAACTGTGATTATATTGATTTCCAGGAAGACATTTCAGAGTTTAAGTCAGATTTGGGGTCTGGGGCTACTCTGCTTGTGAGGTGGATGAACATTTAAATCTCAGGAATTTTGATAGGAAAGGTAGAGCAAAAACATATTTTCTAGTGATCTGGGTAGCCATATTGATGATTCTTTGAGAGGCACACTCCAGAATGTAGGGATTCCACTGTCGTACTTGTCTGACATGAATATGGTTTGTAATGTTTTCAAAAAGAACTGGTCTATTCCAGCTACTGACAATAGAATAAGAGATATAGTGGGGCCAAGACCAAGGTTTTGTTTCAAGAATAAGAGATCTTTGAAGTGAATGTTGTACTACAAAGATTTTATACATATATATATATATATATATATATATATATATATATATATATATATATATATATATATCTGTCGCCAGCATACACAGCATATTGGTATGTTTGCCTGCAGATCCTATAATTTTTTCTTCCTATGTTGATAACACTAACTTGTTCACACATCCAGATACAAAGAGGGGTTTAGGTTTAATTTTTATGCTGACTGCTCTAGCTGTAATTTGGTATGCCTAGCCAGACATAAAGTTTGCCCCTTGTTCTATATAGGCAAGACTTACCATTCTCTTATGGAGCAGATTTGTGAACATGTACATGAGAGTAAGAAATCTGATGAGAAGAATGCCCTTGCAAAACATGTTAATGCTTGTGGTTTGATACATTCCTTTGTTTTTGTGGTTTTACAGTTATTAGTTGATGGTATGAGAATGGGTGACTTAAAAAATTGTACTGAATTATTGGAATTGAGATGGATTGTATTATTGCAAGTGGATAAAGAGTATGGGCTTAATGAAGCTGTCCCCTTAAAACCTTATCTTAAGTCATGTGCTTTGCTCGGGTGAGTCTGCTGGCTACTTTGTATGTGTTTTAACTATTTAAATGTATGTATCTTTCTGTATTCTTTTTTGTGATCAGAAGAAGCTTTTGTAGTGGTGTGAAAGTGCTCATCAATTAAATGTTTTATGAACTTTTAGCTATACTGTGGCATTCTCTCTTGGTTTCATGATTTTACTTGTCTATTATGTGAGGACACCTTAACCACACTCCATTTATTGGTGCCTTTACAATAAAAAAATAAGACAAAATTGTAAAAAACAGCAGTGACATTTGTGCAACATGTAGCTCATTTGTCTTTGGTGTTGGAAGACCAGAGGACTGTAGGGTCTATTCTCAACCCAGGTGCAGTATAAGGGCAATGCTGCACCTCTAAGTGTGTCATGCTTAGGATAAGACATTAAAATGAGATCCCATCTGCATGAGTGGGTTGTAACTTAGGTGTTTATGAACGATCATACTGCACCTATCAAAAAGAGTAGGGGGAACTTTATTAAAACACAACAGAATATACAATTAAGATCAGTAATGTACCCATAATATATAATCATATATACACACACAAAGCCTTCCACCATCAGGAATGAAAGAGAAAGTTCTAAGCAAGACTATTATAATATCTCATTAAACACACCAACCAATATACCATAACCACTGTTTAATGGAACCTAAGATATACACAGTGTTCCATAACTTATTAAAACACTTCATTAATCCTTATATTTCATATCTGATAAGTAATAGCCATGCATACTTTATTGGTATATTAATTTTCATTTGTATAACAAACAGGATAATACCCATATACCATATTAGTTAGTGGCATGTTTCCAAATAAAGGAAAATTCATTTTGTTTTCCGATAATATTCCATAATGATTTAACATTTGGGCATTCAAAAATAGAAGTTCCATTGTTTTTAATGTCTTGCAATTATTACAGTTTTGTGCAGCTAAAATTTTGTATTTCATATTTCCCTTAACTGCCAATTTTTTGAAATGCTGATCTCCTTAAAAAAAGTTTTTACCTTCCTTACAATGTTTATACCTTTGCTGTTTATTTTTAACAGAGGCTAAAATATCTGTAGAAACATTTCCTATGGATAAATTTAATAGAAGGTCATCATCACTTTTTTCATACCATAAAATTCTATTATGCTCAGAATCAATTACCTTTATTTTCCATTCTTTATTTTTAACCCATTCTTTTTATTCATCATTTACAGAATTGCTTATACTTTTTATCCTGCAATTTTTATCAAACATACCATACTTACATTGTAATTTAGATGTATTATAGTTGTAGATTTTTTCAGTAATAATATTTAATATCCAATGTGAACATAAAGATGACAGATATTACTGGAGTTTTTAAATTTAATCCTCCTTTTTCTACTTTGTTATAAACTGTACCGCTTCTGATACTATTTAATCAACATCCCCAGAACTTAAAAATATCAGCTGTAATACTTTTTTTTCTGTTTCACAAAGAAATGCAAATATTCTTCCTAAATAAATAGGTTTCTCTAGTACAAATGAATTCAATAAATATACTTTTTTGAAAGCTGAAATGAAATGTTTTTCACAATCTGCTTGTATTTTGGATCACTGTCTATAACATTTTCAACATTGTTTAACACTATTACAATCTCCAAAAGGAATTCCTAATATTGTAATTTCATCCTTAATAAATGATGTACTCATCAATGTGGCTTGGTCTTCAAATCCTTTACCCTTTCTTCTATTAATTTGCAAACCTATACATCTAAAATGTCTTCCTAATTGTGCTATCATTGGACTTATACTTTTAATTTTAACAATGAGTATAACATCATTAGCATATGACATACATAAAGTATATGCATCTTACCTGGAAACACATAATTTGCTGATGCCATCTTTGTTCCATTTCTCCTATGATCGCATTTGTTATTAAGGCAAATAAAATATGACTTAATGGACACCCCTGTCGCATATCCTTCTTAACTGAAACAGTACCATTAACCCAAGCATTAATTAAATTTTTAACTGCAGGATTTTCATACGGTGATTTAATTACATGAATAATATCATGTGGAATATTATTTGCTTCCAAAATATTCCACAATTGTCTTTTATCCACATTATTATAAGCTTTTTCTATTTCACATCCAGTAAGCCTTATTTCATCATCATTATATACAATCGTATACACTAACTCTTTAATAATCAACAAGTAATTAATATTTTTATTTTCAATGCCAAATATATCTAAATTTCATACATTTAACTCTTTTCCTAATTGCATTTGCATGATTTTCATAAATAATTTATAATCCACATTCATTAAGGTTATTGTTCTCCAGTTAAATAAATCTTCTTTACTATCTCTTTTCCAAATTAATCTCATAATACCATCATACATTTCTTAATGCAGTCCAGTTTCTTTCCATTCATTGAATAAATGGACTAATATTTCTAATGAACATCCCCTAGACTTTTAAACTAAAAACAATCTAATCCATCTGGACCTGGAAAGGTATGTTTGAATATTTTACTCAAAATTTCCTTAATTTTAGAAACTGTAGTATTTTCAGTTAACTTTTTTGTTCTAAATCTGAAAATATTTACCAACCCAATTTTTAAGAATATAAATCCTATCTTCCTTATGAATCTAATTTAATGTTTTATTACCTCTTTTTCTATACCTACTTGTATATTGATAAATTTTCCAACTTTAAATCTTAAACTATGTATATACACACATTGTTTTTTTTTTGATGGGTTTATCTAAAAAAGGTAAAATCTCTTCTTTAGTACCATGTACTAGCTATCCTTGTTTTGGTAATAAATTATGCAATATGTAGGCTGGATTAATTAACAGTTACATGAAGTATAGCTATCATGTTGGTGGAGTGGGGTGCCGCCAACATGATAGTATGTTATTTAGTATTCATTACACTTCTCTACATGATCTGCAGAGGTGCCAAACACAGACAAATGGCAGAATATGCTGAGGAAAGCATAAAGAGCTGAAATACATGCTAATTAACTAATCCAACATGGCAGAACTACTCAGTAAGCTACAAAGCAATCATGTACACTCAGTGTAGGCTTTTGTCCTGTATACCAAAACTCTTTTGAATATAGGCATAATTATAGTTAAACATGGTAGGGGGTTGCTGCTGCGATTATTATGCTGTGTGGGCAAGGCTCTAAATCAGGGTGCTACTGCTGCTGCTGCCAGACCTCAGCAAGAAGTAGAAGAGACCCACCTCAGGCTCCAGGGAAATCATGGATAATCCATCCCAGTGGAAACAAAGCTATGTTTAGAATTATGTATTCTAGCTACAGGTACTTTCCAGGGACTTACAGGAGATATATTAGAGGTGTCACAGCCATCAGCTCTAGAATATTATATCCGTTTTTAAATGCAATGCTACTACATGGAATATAGCATATCTGTTTCCAAGGATCCACACAGGATAGAGCAAGAACCATGCAAGAATTCTATGCAGTAGCATACTTCCCTGAAGTGTTGGGGCCACAAATTGCACACACATAGAAATAAAAGAACCACCTGCAGAAAAGGGGAGAAGGTATGTTAACAGAAAAGGTTGCCACTTTATAAACTATTGGGTTGTCTGTAATGCTGAGATTATCTACAATATCTGTGCAGGTATCACAGTCAGTTTTCATGACACACATATGGCACAACTGTAAACTGTACACAAGGTTTGCTGGGGTGATTTTCCGTAAGGGCATCTAGTGGGAGATGCAGGTTATGCAGTGGATCCTTGGCTCATGACACCCATGAAAAACCCACGCAACCCTACCGAGCAAGGATACAATAATGCTCACACCCAACCTAGGAATCTCACAGAATGTGTATTCAGCTTTCTCAAATCAGGGTTCTGGTGTCCTGCTACCTCAGGAGGTGCCCTATAGTATGATCCAGCAACCATTGCCAAAATACTCATAGTCTTTTCCATGTTACAAAATATCATTCTCAGGAAACAGCTTCAGCAAGAACAGCTAGGGGCAGGACCATGTAGGCATGCACGGTTTACCTTAAATTAGTCAAAGGATGTTTGTACGACCAACTTAAGGTCAAATACATAAAGTGAAGGAAATGAAATGTCAAATGGTCATAGACTGAACCCAAACAGAGGGTCGACCTTAAGAAACCTGACCATTCAAACTGAGACCATGTGAAAAGCGCTGTGACATCACTATGGTCAAAAATGTAAACCGGGAAATAATTACGATTCATCGTAGAACTTACAGCTCTGGTTGATACTACCTACAACACCAAATACAATCCCCTGCAAAGGACTCTGTAACACAGCCACACTGACTATGGAAATGGCAAGATATGAGCTTATAACACTACTACAAAAGGATACCCATCAGCTTATAATAGGCATAGCACACTAACATGCTTTTACATATATTTTGTTGTAGTGCCAGTTCTGCTGCAAATGAAGAGACAGGATTTGTGCCAGGAAAACTTGGCGAAATATATGCCACTATCTATAAACAGAAGAGAAAGCAAATGTGTATTGATGGATTTCAGTATATATCAGAGAAATCCGTAAATGACAGGATGTACTGGTGTTATTATAGGAAGCTGAGAGATAAATGTAGAGGACGATGCATCACAACGTTAACTGACGAAGGTCATATGCTGAACAAGAGTACAGGACATTTCCATGGACCAGACACTGTTAAGGCTGCTGTGCAAGATGTTAGGGAAAAATTGAAACGAAGGGCAGAAACATCTGTTGAAGACCCCTGTAAGGTTGTTAGTGAAGTTCTGGCAGAAACACCAACAACTGTAGTCAATGTCCTACCAAACACAATAGCACTGAAGCAGGTAGTTAGCAGGGTTAGGCGTACAAAGAAGAAAAGCATAATGTCAGACATGGGTACCCTAGCAGACCTGAGGCCTCGATACCTACCAATAAAGAACAGGGAATTCCTAGTTGAACACACTGGTGCTGGCTGTCCAGATGGTAATTCTGTAATCATAGCAACTGAAAGTAATCTAGAGATCATGTGTTATTCTGACAATATTTTGGTGGATGGAACATTCCCAATTAGCACATCTGAGTGCAAACAGGTATATACCATCCACTGTAAATTGGAAGCTGGTGGGGTTAGTAAGGTCATACTGGTACTATAAGGTATACTGCCATCCAAGTCAGAGGCATGTTACAATATATTCTGGGATTGTGTGTGTAGTATGTTTACAAGATACAATCTCCTATTAGCACCCAAACTGGTAATTAGTAATTTTGAGAAAGGTGCCATGAATGCCATTCAAACACATTTTAACAACAGCATTACCAAGGGTTGTTGGTTTCACCTGTGCCAAATTGTCTGGTGGCAGATACAACATGTACATCTCACAGCACAGTTTGGCAGCTCCATAACATTTGCACTACTTTGCAAGGAAATACCTGCATTGGCTTTCATCAGTCCTGAAAATGTGGATGGTATGTTGAATGAGATTGAGGCTGACATGCCTGAGAATGCTAAACCACTGTGTAAGTTCTTTAGGGAGAATTATGTCTTGGGAAGGCCTAGACATTATGGTATGCGTAGCAACACATTGGAAAGGTTGCCACCATTGTCTGCCGTCAGTTTCTGGAATCAATAGGATACATGCAGTCTAGGTTATCCAAGAAGCGAGAATGCGGCAGAAGGCTGGCATTGGTGTTTGAGGAGTCTACTTGGGTCACCTAAATTGTATATGCTAGATGTGTTGCATGCAGTGCAACTTGAACAGAATAGGGTGGATGATATCAAGAGCAGGTTAACAACAGGTATCTCTCCAACCCCTAAATGGCACAGACTTGTAGATAAGGAAGCTCGCTTTATGGAACTATTTGGCAAATGGGATGACCTTAGTGTGAGGGGGGTTTCCACATATTATTGCACGGTAATGTTCATTCTGATGGGTGTTTATGCGCTGCGATGATCATTGTGCTCCTATCCATCATAGGCACATTTCGTCAAGTTGTACACTATCTGGAGTTAGGGGTGGTACAGGAGCTGTGTTTAATGCACTAGTGGGAGTGGTTGGTATGGCACAGTTGTGTCTGCTGCTACAATATGTAGACTTATATTCCGCTAATACCCAGCACATCACTGTCATACACAGTAGCATAGTATTACGGGTTTTGTAGTGGTTAGCATAGTTTTTCGATGTTTGGGCTGGCAATATTCCAGTAATGTGACTTATCATCATGAGACATTTGTTTTCAATGTTTGGTATGTTCGACAGTTGTTGGTTTGACCAATTCAAGGTAAACTGGCATGAGCAATATGCCATGGCTCTGGCTAAGAGACAAAGGACAGCGCACACACTGAATACCTAAATTAAAGAATAAGACCCTTAACACATATAAACATTAGAACTGATGCCTGCAAAACAGCATAGCCTTTACTTAATCATGTAATGGTTGTGTTCTGTTAGTATCAGACATTGATAACCCCCCAGGAGACATCTTGTATCTGCAGTAATAACAGGGTATGTCTGGAACCTATATAGAAAAAGCAATACAGTTATATAACTGATTACTGTAGTATGGAAATTCTCATACTTCCCTAAGGCGATACATGTCCCAGGTGTGCAGTAATGTCAGTATTGCTTCATGAGTGATGTTTGCGTTATACAGCTAGGAATTTTGCTCAGTGATGTGCATCAAACATTTAAGTTGGTCACTGTATAGAAAGGTGAGGAGGCCAATGTTGCCATCATTTGCACAAGTGGGGTTGGGAGGGTGGCCTAATGGTTAAGGTGTTTACCTTGCAAGCACAAGGTGCAGGGTTTGAGTCTCACAAGGGACAATTGGCTAAGCTTAAAATGGCTCGCAAGGGCAGTTAGCTTAGTACTAATCTATGAATCTATGAATCTAAGTATAACAGTAAGCAATATGTAAACATTTACTTTGATGGCAATACTAAGAACAGTAACAAAAATACAATGAGGGTCAACAATTTCAGAAGCAATAGTTCACAACTAATTTTGAACTGGGATTAAAACATTTATTCTGTAATACATTTAGATTAAAGAAGTCACTGAATAAGCAAGTGTCAGCTATATACTCTATGGCTAGACATACATGCAACCCTAAGTCACAAAGAAGAGTGCAAAGGACAGGCAAAGTCAACATCACTTGCACAGAGTGGGCATTATGGGATGACAAGCCTGACAACAAAGAAGTTAGTGTGTGCAAGTAAAACAAAAATGTATTCCTTAGGTGTCCAATTTGCAGGGCATGTAGCAAGATATGTATAGAAGTCAACAGTGCATCTTAGATAATTAGTGTGTGTGTGTGTGTGTGTGTGTGTGTGTGTGTGTGTGTGTGTGTGTGTGTGTGCGTGTGCGTGTGTGTGTGTGTGCGTGTGCGTGTGCGTGTGTGTGTGTGTGTGTGTGTGTGTGTGTGTGTGATGGTATGGGCATGTATGTGTTGAAAGTGTATGTGTCTCCATGAATACAATCAGGCACTTTGTTAGCATTACATTGTAGTATCTTGGACAGGTCAAGGATATGATACGCCTCAACCTTTTATTGCAAGAAACCTGAAAAGAGCCTAAAAGAATGAGAGGACAAAGGTCCAAAAATAGGAACAGATTTTAAATATGGCTCTTAGAAATTAGAAAGTTGTTAGAGTAAAAGGATTGTGTTAACATGCATTTTCTGAAAGATATGAAGTTTGAAGCTCAAATGTATTCCATTAGTTAATTACTTCAATCTTCAGTGATTTTCTAGAAAACCACAGATTTTTTTGAGGAACAGACAAAAAATGCAAGACAAAAATCTGGACATTTTGTGAAAATCTAGACAGTTGAAAGTTATGAACAGGTGTGAACCATGCATGGCGGACTAGTCGGTTCTGTGTTGTTGCCCCCAACTGCGAGTGCCAGTTATACTGCTAGTTCCATGGCCCTGGCTAGAATTTGGTGTCCTGTCTTAATGTGAGTGATGCCTGCAGAATGAGCTCTTATTATAACTACATCCTAGACCACAACCACATGACCTACCATGTTTGGGTATGGACACCTCTATCATTGATGGTTCAGGGGAGGTAGTGCACTTACAGGAGCAGAATCGTTCATGGCTATGTAAACTAACACCAGACAATGTACTCTACAGCAGCATGGATTGCAAACCCCCCAGCAGGCATTCTATTATAGACACTGACTGTTCCAGAGTGTCATTCATCCTGTCCAGGGAGTTACCCACATGGCTCAGGCAGTCTCATGTGTCAGAATGTACAATGGTCCATATTCATACTGTCTCTCAGAAGAGATAGTGTGAGATATTACTTACAATATCTCTTCTGAGGCACTTGTAGAATGTGCCTGTGTTTCCATGATGGGCCTACACATATGTTTGGTGACACCTACTAACACACTTACATCAGGAGTAGGATGGACAGCAGGCCTCTTCTTAGCACCCCTACCAACCTGCCTGCATGGCACCTTGCCCTCACAATTGCTACAAGGAAAATCAAAAGTTTGGCAACTGGAATATCCACACTACCCAAATCAACTGTGTCACCCACAACTTGTTCTATGTCTGAGATGTCTGTGTCATGGGTATGTGCAGGCATACTGACAGTGTCTGAAATTGATGTTGAAGGCACAACCTCAATGTCAGACTGATCCTCTGCATCACCAGACCATTCTTTTTCATTACCTCCATAATCAACAGAGGCTACCAATTCTCCGACATCAGGTAATAGGAGTTCCACAGTTCCACTAGCAGGATCACCTATAATAGCAAGCAAGCAACATAGAAGAAGACAAATAGAATAAATAAAGATCAAACCTATGTTATGTGAAAATGATATTAAAATTAACAGATACTAATGGGCATTAATAATAATACAGAAGTTATGCTTACCACTTGCAGGTGGTCATGTCATATCAGAAGCAGATTTGTGCAGATATAAAAAAGGAATAAGAAACTTGGATGATATGCAGCACAAAGCAAATTGCACAAAAAAACATAAAACATTTGCCTTTACAGCTGAAGATTAAGACACGTTTCATACATATCTTCCACTGGACTTCTTTCCCCATTCCTTCTCCTTCTTTCTCAGTGTCTCCTCTATCCCACCTACATATCTCTCTATATATGTATACACACACACACACACACACACACACACACACACACACACACACACACACACACACATATATTATAAAAAAAATACACAAATGATATATATGTGTGTGTGTGTGTGTGTGTGTGTGTGTGTGTGTGTGTGTGTGTGTGTGTGTGTGTGTGTGTATATATATATATATATATATATATATATATATATACAATGACAATTATTTAAGCAGTAACTGATGCCATGATGTGGTATATTGAAGATTTACCCACAGCTGGAGTGGTTTAATCATGAGGGCGAAGCTCAAGTGATTAAATAAAACCAACCGTGGGTAAATTTCAATATACCACAAGCAGGGAGTCAGCTATTAATATTATACATCGACATTATTTCAGAAAAAAATACTTACTTTTCTTAAATAATGTCTTTGTATAATGGCGCACTACTATTCTTCCGCAGCTGATTGTATACTGCTTCCTTGTGTCGATGTACTGCACATGAGTATGGGACTTGCGTTCCCATGCATACCCAGTACATCAATGCTTTGAAACAGAAGCAACAGAGAAAAGAAAGTGTCTGTTGCTCCATTTTTGTTTTGTTTTCTTTTTTTTTTTTTTAATTAAAAAAAAAACTTTAAGGCAGTTT
The DNA here is from genome assembly GCF_019279795.1 of Protopterus annectens. NCBI lineage: Eukaryota > Metazoa > Chordata > Ceratodontiformes > Protopteridae > Protopterus > Protopterus annectens. Next base: position 1,855,249,069 of record NC_056728.1, read on the forward strand.
AGGGGTAGGAGAGAGACAACATGGAAGAAATACAAGGGATATCAGGTACGTGTGTTTAATTTTAAATAACGTACCTGATTTCCCTAGTATATTGTCCAAGCTGCCTCTCTGGCATGTCCAGAGTTGGGGCTAAAGATTTTATTTTTATTTTTTAAGAAATAAAAATAAAATTTAAACAATATACCAACGGAAAGCAGTCTGGGTGACCGGACCTTTTTCCGCTGGTATATTATGGGATTTACAACAGGCATGCTGATTGGGCTCACCAATCAGCATGCACGTTTTTGAATATTAATGGGGAGTCATTGCATAATTCATTATATTGCATATCTGGAAGTTCTGCAATAGATACACTTGGGTTGTCTTCCATGTCAGCCCCAACATCAAAGATACTGCGTGAACCCTTTTATGAGCTGTCTGGATCTTTAACAGTGAACAGGAACGCCTCTGTTTCTGTCAGTGATGGCTCAATAGCAGGACCACCCAATAGCCATACATACACAAGCAATTTCAGCTGCCCATCTTTCTGCTGTGATCTTATCATTGGCCCTATGTCTTATTTTTGAATATGTAAATCCATGGCCTCTGACTCCATTCACATCATTGACCACCTGTTCCCAGATATGGTCATGAAACGACTTGTCACCCCTGTTGCTAGGAGGAATAACTCATTGCCACATAGTGCCTGAATGATTACATCATTCTCAGCATCTGTGTATGGCTGTTTATGGGGTGGAGATGTCTTCATTTCCATAGCTCTGTATGACAGAAAAGAAAAAATACATAAGGAAAACAAAATTGAATGTTAACCCAAGAAAACATCTATGAATGTATCCATCTATCATACACAAAATATATAAAAAAAGGAACGTTCCATATGAATACACACAACTAAATACAGATACCTCCCCACACACCTACCAAAGAAATAGGGAAATTGGTAATTGATAAGAGAACAAACATTTTTGTAACTCTGTGGCACATTGCAGCATTAACAAAAATAATGTCAAGGAAAAATGGCTAACAATTTTGTGTGATACCCACTTCTGTGGAGGGCAGCCATATTTACATCACAAGCTTAACTCCATTTTCTGTGCAAATAATGCACAGACCCATGACCTTGATAATAAGTAACACAACAGTCTTCTGCACTAAGTGATCATCTTCCCAGATTGAAATTCCCATTAAATGTAGCATTATTTAGAAAAAGTCTTCAGGGTTAGGAATAAGTGTTACATATGCCTAAGCCAACAGCTACTTAGAATAATGCAGACTGTGAAATAGAAGTTGTATTGTAAAATGCCATCCATAAGTAACATTAGGATACATCAATTTGTACAAAACAGCAATCCATCTTTACAGCAAGTTGTTGTGAAAGAAGCAACAGGTTTTCAAAGCTAGTAGCAATATCAAGCTCTCTGGATCCAGTCTCCCCTACTACGAGTTCCTTATCTACACAATTAGCTTTATGTAGGCAGATTCAGCTCTCTCAGCAATCTGAGTATGTAAATGAGGTGTGAAGTCATTAGCATTCATGAATTCCACAATCTGCTCTAAGTGAGCAGCAGCTAATCATGGTGTAAGGACCTACATGATTCCATGCACATGCCTCAGCAATGCAAGGGTTGAGCACAGAGACATATTACCTGCTAAGGACTTGCATGCATGAAAGATTAGTCTGACTGCAGTAACAATCAGGTTTTCACAGTCAATCCTCTTTGTTGTACACTTACAAAGGGTCTTTCATGGAGAAGAGGCTTACAAGAAAGTTTGTGAGTACATTCATTGACTTAGGAGAGCAGCATTCATAACATTCATATGAATTGTTTATGACCACAGACTGTGCCTCTGAGTATGTTGTGTCTTGAATTCTAGAAAGTACATTACTTATTAAAACATATATCAACTGCAGGCCAAATCACATAGCAGTCTTGTTAGATAAGAATACATCAGGGAATAATGTTCCCAAAATAAAGAGAAGAAAAGAGATGCAGTGCCATAATTTCTAATTGTATACTGTATGAGGAAAGATTAGCTTCTCTGCTACTTTTATCACTGGCATCCACACATCTAGTTGAAAAATACACATGCGAAGTTCATAACTTGGTTCTGTTTGACCTGTAATGTTAGTTGATACTATGTCACATTGTGAGGAATATGTAATCTCATGTGTTTTCTTTACGGTTTAAGTACGTGTCAGTGGCACATACTGATAATAAACTCAAATGGGAATTGTGCATGCTCTGGGGGTTCAAATTCAGACAGGATGCTGTTTATGTGAACACAATAATGTTTAAGGACCATATTTTCATATTGCAAGACAACTAATTTGAAGAAATATCAGAACTCTTCATTTTAAATACTTGTTTCATAATGTTCCCTCTGTTTAAGCATTTCTTTCTTTTCTCTTCATTGTTTGCTTGCCATTTGGCAATATGCACTCTTGACTGGCAGCAACCCACAGCAGTAAACTACAGTTATCATCCTAAGGAAAAAAAAAGTGACAAAAATAATTTGGACTGCCTTCTGAAGCAAAAATTAGCCTGGCACTGGTACATGGATGACAACACTCTGCATAGTACTAAAGTCAGAAAATGTACCTGTCAAATACATTTTTCTGTGGTACAGGGTGTGCATAAAGTGATGCAGGGTTTGAATCCAGTTTACAGAAATGTTTTATGATTGGATTCAGAATAATTATTGGCACCTAATGTTTTATATGAAAGAAAAAGTCTAATGGCTGTGATATCTGATACAAATTTTACCTAGTGAATGTATGGTACAAAGATATTGTAAACTCCCCTTTTTTCATTATTAATAATAATATTGGCTATGCATGCTGTGACACATGACTTTTTATAGAGTGTGCTAACATAAAAGCAGTTACATGTGTAATGTGCACATATGTATCATATATAGAATGGCTAAATTATCTGTATCTCACAATTTGTCATCATGACACTTATGCAATGTATTGTTAACTTTGATGTCGTATGTAACTATGCAGTATATGCTATGGCAAGAATGAGCTCCTCTCATTGCCTGTGTGTCTTCCTTCTGAGCAATTGCCAGTACATGAAATCCTGGTTATATGTGACCTGAATGCTACTTGTGATGTTGCAAACAGATACATTTTGCATTTGAGTTCTGCTCAGCAGCGTGTAAACACTATTATTTCCTAAGGAAAAAAGTGAAAAAGTTAATTTCAGATACGTTCTGCTGCACAAAAAAGTCTGGAGGTCTGGTGCACAGCTGTCAGCACTTTGGATAGTACACAGGGAATACATTCCACATCAGATAACTATCTCTTTGGCACAAGATGTATGTGAAGTGAGCTTAAAAAAGAAGACAGTTACTGGAGTGTTCAAATCTAATTAACAGGTACTTTACAGAGGTGGTCAGAATGTCATTTGTCACAACATTTTTATTATGAATGTCACAGTAAAAGCACGAGTATCACAACTATGTTTATTGCAACAAATGTATCATTACTGTTTGCTACAGAAGCCCAATATAATGTATGTAAATTATTTTAAACATGACAATGATTATATTTAATGTAGAGTGCACACATGCATAGGCATGATGTGCATAATATTTTTGTTATAATTATTATGAGTTATCACATATCATAAGTATGTGTATGACAGCATGTCCTGTGAAGTATGCATGTATGCAACCTAACTCACCATGTATTCCTCAGGTTATATTTATAAACAGAACTACTGCCTTTTGCATAGAAATTCAGTCCCATGAATAAGTAAAATCACAAATATACAGGCATCTTTTAAGCATATCTCTAGTCATTGTTACATTAGTATACCTCTAGTTATCATGTTCATAAGTATGTTCTCTTGCAGCAATGACAGTTAATAAGGAAAGTTTAACATGTTGCTCTTTTTTTCTCATGGGTTCAATAACAAGGTGGTATTATTCAATCTTTCTAGTGTGTAAGTTCCAGTAGTCCAATACGTCACAAGTCATACCATTTTTCCTCCAAACAACCATGATTATAACAAACACCAAACACAATTTCAGTTTTTAACTTTAGAATATGTGTTGATTCTTTGATTACCACATGTGGCCAAATCTCACTGCCATATTTAACACCTTCTGTGACTTTTGATGTATTCAGTGCCACTGTGTCCAGCTAACTGTTGCTATGTTTTTGATTGTGCAAATGTAGCTACCAAGGCAGTGTGCCTTTGCACATAAGCTGGAACGTGTGAGATCTAAACTGAGTGCCAATACAGCCCCATATTTCTAGCTTTACTGCTGAAGACATGGCTGGTGATGATAGGGATGATGTTCCATTTAGAGCAGAAAGGAGGGGTGTTTAGGAGTCTAGAAATTTTGTGGCATGGCTTGTGAAGCATTACAGCTCGAGGCTGCTCCAGGGGGATTATGGCAAGTCTCAGGATCAGGCTGAGGCTTGGAATAGCTTGGCCAGAACTGTCTCCAGTGCAACTGACATCTCACTCACTGGGAAGCAATCTCACCACCATTACAGTGACATGAAGAGACACAAGCAGGACCTCCTGAGCTGATGGGAGGATGAATTTAGAACTGCAAACACCCCTCAGTTGTGTAAGTCTACTGATTCATATCCTGTCTATGATATGGTATTAATTAGCCAGCACTTGCAGTTACTCATTATGTTTTCATATATCTAGTTTTTTCTTTTCTCTACTATACAGCTGCAGCAGAGATAGCAGAAAAGTGTGAGGCATATCATGACAGACTAATTTGCCTCATAGAGGCATGGGGTAATTATGCATCAGGTTTGAATGCAAACAGAAAAGTATTTTCAGTGCATCACTGTATATCATCTTGAACAGGTATACCTTAAATCTGATATCAAGTATATATACCTACTCTAATAGTGCTTGGTGATTGCATTAGACAATGAGTACTTCAGCTTAACAGCGTGTGGGCTCAATACCCAGAAACACATATTAGATTTTTTATCAGAATATTAGTTAGAAGATATTAATTCCAATACTGCATGACACTGACAATTATGTTTTGGCAAAAGCAACTATTACCTTTGAAAGCAGATATCTGATATGGTACACTGAAATACATGATTTTATTAGCCATACCTTACCACTGTGATTGATTTTATGACACATTAATACATTACCATCATATCAGGATGTGGTCAAGGTGTACAAGGTGTATGTATTTCTCATATTTGTTTATGCACCAAAACAATTAAGAAATGTGATCTGCCATAATCTAATTCTCTCTTTTTTGTCTCCCCCACCCTGTTTTTTTAATCTATATATTTTTATTTTTAATACATTGTTGTTGGAAAACAAAATGACCATCAGAGCAGAGAGGAAGACCAGCCGCTGGTGTTTGGCTCACCATACCGCCACACATGGCTGTCGTGTCACCACCACAGGCAGTGCAGACACCCAGCACATCTGCATCACAATCTGTTAGCATTGCCTCCACAACCCCTGCCCTACCTGTTCCTCCTCTGTAAGGTAGCTCTTCCCTGGCTGCTGGCGCAGAGGTACCTTCCAAGAGCAGTAGTACCAGAGGTGGTGACTTTGTCACCCATCAGGAGCTGGCAGGGCTGGTGAAGGGCATTATGGAGAGGGGCTTCAGTGCCCAGGTCATCAGGGTTGAAAATTTCCTGTGTCATATTGCCTAAACAATGCCACAAATGGCACTGACTTAGGCAACTGACAGTCCTGGCTCACAAACAGGACCCACAAAGTTAGAATTGGAGAATCCACCACTCCAAAGAGGCCAGTTAGAAGTGGAGCCCCTCCGGGATCAATCCTTGGACTGCTCTTTTTTGCATTTACTTCTATGAAGTCAATGCCAATGTCAGTGGTCTCTGGCTGACTAAGTTTGCAGATGATTGCAAATTAGGAGCTGTCATTGAATCCCACACTAACATGAATGTTCTTCAGGAATGGCTAACACAGACAAACAACTGGTGTTAGAACCATGGACTAAAACTAAATGCCAAGAAATGTGTAATAGTATCCTTAGGAAAGTCATCCACCCCTGATAACTATCATATTGACAACACACCCCTTATAGTTGAACCAGTAGTCAGGAACTTAGGGGCACACGTAGATAGTAATCTAGCCTTTGACCATGATGTGTCTACAGTAATGAGGAAGTCACTCTATATTGCACAACTTATGAACAAAGGTATGGCATCTAAGTCCAAGGAACTCATTGTTGCACTGTATTCTGCATTCATCATACCTATCGTTGAGTACAATGCCCCCTGTGGTATGTACCTAACCAGACATATCCAAAAATTGGAACATTCACAGAGGTTCCTTACTAAAATAATACAGGGCTTAAATAAAATGTCCTGTACAGACTACCTCAAGGCTCTATCCCTGTATTCCATCTCCTACAGGCTTTTGAAGGGAGATCTATGCCTGACATACAGGGCATTATCAGACTCCACTCTGATGGACCTCCTGCATATCTGCAAAACAAACAGCATCAGAATTACCCATTCTAAAGACTTAAACCTTGCCTGTGATATAAATATGACCTGCTGGAGAGACAGGCATATATCCCAGAGATTATGCCATCTCTGGAACAGGCTCCCCATCCATGTAAAGCAGAGTATCCACTCTGATGGACCTCCTGCATATCTGCAAAACAAACAGCACCAGAATTACCCATTCTAAAGACTTAAACCTTGCCTGTGATATAAATATGACCTGCTGGAGAGACAGGTATGTATCCCAGAGATTACGCCATCTCTGGAACAGGCTCCCCATCCATGTGAAGCAGAGTATCTCCTAACGTAATTCTAGTGCAAACTGACAATTGGATGGGGAACAAGAAATTCATCACTGGTTTGGCACCTATGTCTCTAATTGACATAGGCAACCTGTAAATAGTTCATCTCTCAGGCCCTAGCTTGTAAATGTTTCAACTCCCAAGCCCCTGTTTCACTTATCAAGGGTATCAGAACTTGTCAGAGATTTGGGTTGCATGGTTAGGCTTAAAATGGCCCTTGTAGTCATTAGCCTAGTAAACATCTATGAACCTAGTACTGACTAGTAAAACCTTCACATTTTCCTTTGCTTGTTTCATTGTATTCATAAATATATTTATTAGGCATGTGAAAAAAAAGATACTGTAGAGGAGAATGCTGTTTTTGACAGTATTCAAAAGTCTAGAGGGGACAGCACAGTATGTCAGTCATGTGCTCCTAGGCTGACAAAAATTGAGCTCCCTTCGATTGACACCAAAAGCTAAGCCAGCTATTGAAGTCATTTATTTTTTCCTCATATTGTATCATCAGCATTGGAGATGGTAGAATGCTGCTCAATGCAGGGCTCATACTTGCCTGGGACACATAGTCTGAAAGCTCCATCAGGTCTCTTTTCATACAGTCTAATGAAGTATGCACAATGTACTATAACAAAGAACCTGAGTACATGTGTGATCTGGTATATCCTGGCACCAGATAGACAAATAAAGTCACTACTTCCTAGCTCAGCTTGATAAGAGGTACATCTGTATGTCTTAGAAAGGAGACACATATAACTAGAATGTTTGGTTTGGTTTGGTTTAATGGATGCCTGCCTTATAGGCTTAGTATCCATGACTCTGGGACTCCTTGTGTTATGTGAGGTGGTAGACTTAACAGGTGGACCTTTGTTGAAGAGGCTGTATGTGCCTGTGCTGCATTGGAGTGGGGTCTGAGGTTTAGGCAAGTTAATTTTTAGCACCTCAGTATATGATGGATCATGTGTAGTATCATCATCGAGGTGTGTGAAGTCTGAGTGTTCTGTGTCCAAGATTTCAGCCTGCAATACCACAATATATGTACAGCTCTCACAAGCTGTATTATGCTGTTTAACTAATAGATGATCATCGGAAAACATGAAAAGATTCTTACATTGTCTCAAGATACCCATCTCAATCAGGCTGGCTTCAAAAGTTGTGGGGAAGTGTTGGTCCATGGTTTAGATAAGAATGATTTACATGGCTGAAGGGACTATAACTGCTTTGATTTGGCTTAGTAATGGGTTGCAAGGGTTAGTTCAGGTAGACGTATTAAAGAACAGTGAAAGGGAGTCCTATTTTCTTAGGCTGGGATGTATAGATATCCTGGGCAGGCTTTACTGCAGCCCAGGCTGTAATTTATTTTGCTCTGTGCATGTTACCGAATCCTTGAGATTAGATTGCTAGTGTTTTATGGATTAGGAAGTTTTCTACAGAGAAAAAGGGTTTTGCACAGTCAACCCACTAGAAGACCAAGTCCAGTGGCAGCTGTGGACTGAGCACGCTTATTTTCTTCCCTTTTTGATAAAAAATCTCACAGTTCAAGGCTTTCCACAATTCTCAGAGTATGAGCGCAGGTTATAGGAGAGAAGCTAGAGAGGACACCAGTCCAAAAAAGTCAATAATTACAGTCAATGGAGATCTGCAACTCAGAACTTGTAACAAACCACAGAACTCTCACCACTATAACTCTGTGCTACAAGTCTAAGGTCCCAGGTTGGCTAGAAATTCAGGAGCATAACTTTTACACTGGCGGCAGGGGAATCTTTGTTTTCTATAGCAGCCAGGAGGTAGCAGCAGGGAGAGCAGTACTTAATGTAACAGTGGAAGGGGTGGGTGGCTGCAACAATGTAGTAATCAAAGAGCAGGGAAATCATCAGCAGTTGTAACAAATAAAAAGCTCTGCAAGTACAACTTAAACAGGCAAAAACATAAACATAATTATCTTTTCAATGGAATTTGACTGTAAACATTTTATATGGGTACATATCCTACAGCAAAACGCAAAATACTGCAACTATTGTGAAATAAAAACTGCAAGATTATAGCACCCGACAATGCAAAAATTATAAGTAAATGTGGTTATGGCAAAAATGCAATATAACATGTATAAATATTAAAGTCTGTAAATTCTGATAAATCAATCCATATTTGAAAATGAAGTCCCTTACCTATGAAAAAAATAATTCATCATTCTACCACACAAGCATGCAATCAATATAGATCTTTCAAATTATGGCCAATTTCCATTTTATCTCCCCTATTAAAAATATTAGAAAAATATAATCACAAGCAATTTATCAACTAGTAGATAGCCAGTTTCTGTCTTCAACCCAACATGGCTCCTGTCCTCACCACAACACAACTACTGCTATGATGAATTTTGTTAATACTGTCAACACCCATAAAAATACTGAAAGTTTATTCTCCACCATCTTCTGGGACTTATCAAAAGCTTTTCAAATTGTCTTCTACGAGAAACTCTTACATAAATTCTCATCCTTAGGGCTCATCAGATCTTTACTGCAATGGTCCCATGGCTACCTGTCAAACTGAGCACAAGCAGTGAAACAGGAAAATTATTTTTCAACCTTCTTGCCAGAATTGGTGTCTAACAGGGATCTATAGCAGGTTCTATACTTTTCAAAATATTCATTCACATAGACTGCTACAAAAAATGCTGCCCTTGACCCTAGACGTCACTCAGGTGACCCCCTGTAAAACTAAATCTCTAAACCATAATAGCCCAACCCTAATACAGGTCCTGACAACATAAATATGCCTCTATGGCCAGCTTGGTAGAGACCAGTATCCTGAAACTTTTAATCCTTTAAGAAACAAACAGTATGTGAGAGATGTGTATAAATAACTTCCATGGAAGCAAAGATCTCTTACATACAAGGTTGTCAAAAACACACAGACTACATCCTGCACACATAACACTTACCAAACACACACACACACACACACACACACACACACACACACACACACACACACACACACACACACACACACACACACACACACACACACACACACACACACACACACACACACACACACACACATATAGATTCTTATGCTGAGACACTTAAAATAAAACTTTCCAAACCTCAAAGACTTCCTAAGCCATCAAATGGCAACACTTATCCTCAGCAATCACTAAAGAACACACCAAAGGCAACACCTAATGTCACTCATCTGGTCATGATAAAACAGACAAGAGGTTGTGGGTTCAGTTCAAGCAGCTTTAATACACATGAACACATCAGAAATGAGGCTTTGTAATGTAAACTTAAATAAACTTATCAACAGGCTGACTACCACACTCATACATGTTAACACTCTGGCTGTACTCTTAAACTGGCACTGCTGCCTGCACGTGCTCATTATTTATATGCATGGTCTTACATCTGGAAATGCTTCTTAAAGGTACATACACATGCTCTGTTTTACATTCTCCTTCTTTGAGAAATGAATCATATACTAAATGACAGTATTCAATGACATGCAATTTACAGAAATGATCTATTGACGTGCAGTTATACAGAACTAATTCTTTGACATGCAATCATACAAAATTAGACACATATAAAACAATCATGTCCAGGTTGCTGTGTATTTTACACTAGATCTAGAAATACGACCTGAACATGTAACATAAAACTCAGAATTGGATCTAGCAATGGGGACTGTCTTCAAGGAATGTTCAAGTTTGGGGGTATCTGGGACATCATCAGAAATGGGAATAGATACTGAGATATGTTCTTTGGTATGAACATTGTCAGGGTTGCTCTGAGATCTAGAGTCTGTATCACAGGTATAATGCTGTGATACTGTTTCTGATACAGGAAGAAGATGCCTACGGTTTCTCTTGTATTCTATACCCTCAGATTCCACTGAGTAGGATCTTGGCTCAGCATATATACCTCTCACTTGACCAATTTGGTCAAAGTTTTTTACCATTTGCATCCTCACTGTCTCTCCTTCTTTTAACCGATGAAGAAATCTGCTCATTTTATCATAGCTGGACTTCTGAGAAGAACGCTTCTTAAAACGTTGGGCTGTGATTGCCTTGTTGTTTTCAGCATTAGGCACCAACAAATTAGAACTGATAAGCAAGGTTGTTCTGGTTTGCCTAGGTAGAAGTCTTTGAACAGGCGAGACAAGTAGATTTTCATGGGGTATATTTCTGAGATTAAGTAGATTCAAGAAGATCTCAGCATTGTCATGCTTTGACCTCTCTAGTAATTGCTTTGCAATCTGTACTGCATGTTCAGCAGGGCCGTTTGACTGTGGGTATTCAGGACTACTAGTAATATGGATAAAGTCCCCTTCTTTTGCAAATCTCTGAAACAATTGACCGGTAAACTGGGTACCATTGTCAGAAATAATTTTGTGTGGACTACCATGGACTGAGAAATGACATTTCATCTTAATAATAACAACACTGGACAATAGGTTAGGTAGCAAATCGATCTCAAACCAGTTTGAATAAGAGTCTACCAACACTAAGTAATGTTGATTGTTTTACTCAAATATGTCAGTGGCTACTGTTGACCAAGGAAGTTCAGGAATCTGACTTAGCTGAAGTGGCTCTTCTTGCAAATGCGGCTTAGTACTGTTGCATATTGGGCAGGAAGAAAGCACTTTATCAATGTCTTTTGATAGAGACGGCAAAAATATCAGTCCTCCCACCCTTCTTTTAGTAGAATCAGAACCGGGGTGGCCACAATGCAAAATCTGAATGCAGTCACATTGTAAGGCTGTAGGAACAATAACTTTTGGACTTTTGAAAATGATACCGTCTTCCATCAGCATCTCATCTCTGTATGGAAAATAAGATTGTCCTTCTGGTGGTACACTAGATTGCTTTGACAAACATCTAACATTGATGAAGTGGTTGAGTTTCTGCAAAATTGGATCAGGCCTTGTATGATCTCTTAGCTCATCAAATCTTGCGGTAGAAATTATGCACTTCCATGACATCAAAGTCAGAATTCTCTGCATCAAGCTGTTCCCTGGTATTTCTGGGTGATCTGAATAAGCTATCATCCAGATAAAGAAGTTTATCTATTGTTTATACCATTTTGAAATTGTACTTTTACAATCTAAGTGTCATTCTTTGTAGTCTTCCTGGAGCTGAATCCACAGGCTTCTTTAAAATTGTGATTAGAGGCTGATGATCAGTCTTGATCTGGACAGCTTGGCCATAAATACAATCATGGAACTTCGAACATGCAAACACAATTGCAAAAGTTCCTTCTCAATTTAAGCATACTGCATCTCATTCTGAATAAGAGTTCTAGATGCATAGGCAACAGATCTGCCTTCTTGAAGAATGACTGCACCAAGACCGAACTTTGAAGCATCACAGGAAAGAATTACTGGTTTGTGGACATCATAGTATCTCCGTGTAGATGGGTTGGCAATTTGCTGTTTGAGGTTATCAAATGCTCTCTGGTATTTCTCAAACCATGACCAGGCCACATTTTTGTGTGTCAGCTCTCTTAAAGTTGCTGATAACTCATTAAAGTCATGGATAAATTTGCTCAAATAGTTAACCATACCAAGAAAACACTGTAGGGCTTAGACATTGTCTAGAGCTGGCATCTCAAGAATGGCTGCTTGTTTAGAAGGGTCTCGTCTTAAGCCTGTACTGGTAAACAAATGACCTACATAAGTAACTTCTGGTAATCTGAATTTACATTTCAGAGGATTAAGCTTCAAGTTCACTTCACGTGCTCTGTCCAGAACATTCCTTAGGTTTCTTTCATGCTCTGCTTCACCATTGCCTCCAACCAATAAATCATGAACTATTATAGAGCACAGGTAGCCTAAAAGAATTTGCTCCATTGCATGGTGAAAGACTTCACTAGTAAAATTTATTTCAAAAGACATCCTGAGGAATCTGTATCTATGAAATGGCATGCTGAACATAGTCAGTAGTGAAGATTTCCAATCAAGCATCACTTGCCAAAATGAACTCTTTATATCTAAGACAGAAAAAAACAGTGGCATTTGGCATGAGGGCAGCAATCTCTTTGAATGCACGCATAGGATGATGAGGTATTTTTAATGCTTTGTTCAAGTGTTTTAGGTCAATGCATATTCTGATTTCATCTGAATATTTTCTTATGAGCAGCTACCATTGAAGATATTCACTCAGTTGGTTCTGTGACTGGACAAATCACACCTTGCAGCACCATTTTGTCCAACTGGGCCTTGAATTTGTCCTGCATAGCTATTGGAACTTTCCTTGCTGGTCTGACCACTGAACTGACCTCTGGGTCTACTTTCATGAAGTACACAACTGGAAGTTTGCTTAACTTGTTGTCGAACACGTCAGCATACTCTGAGAAAATAGTGTCACTGATGCTGGAACTGGGATATGTGCTTACATGATGTACTGCTTTGGTAAAAGAAAGCAGTTTCTGAAACCTAATAATGACTGCACAGGTCTTCAGGCTACATAAAATTGCAAGCTGTAACTGTTCCTAGCCAAATAGCATGAAAGCACTACTGAGCCTTCGGTTTGAATCTCTTCACCTCCATAAGCAAAAGACTTCACACAATTGCCCAAATTAAGTTGCTCATCAGCTCTCACTTTATCAGATGTTTTTGCTGACATTACATTACACTTTGAACCAGTGTCTAGTTTGAGCTCTGTGGGTTTGCCATTAATCAGGAAAGTACAAAATACTTCATTCTTTGCCAACAGATCTACTGCACTAACATTTTCACTGACTACTGATACACCATCTACATAGAAAGTAGTGTTGCAGCTTTCTACGTGATCAACTTGCTTTTTTGAGTGACCATTCTTATTAACTGAATGAGGCTTGTCTGATTTACAAAAAGTTTGAAAGTGATTAAATTTTTTACTCTTGTGGCATTGCTGACCAAATACTAAGCACTTGTCTCTTTTAAACTCATGACTGGCTCCATCAATTATGACAGTTAACAATAAGACTTGACTTGGGTTTTACTGATTCACCCTTATACTGCAATGAGCATGCCTGTTTTACTGAGCTAGTCTTGGAACTTGCTAGAAAGTTAAGGGGGTCTCTCATGAAACCCCACAGGGATTGCAGCTGCCATGTGCTTAGGCCTGCTTCTGCTTACTACATGTTTCATGCTGTCTACATTTGCTCTACATGCTACTGAAACCATGCTCTTATCATTTACAAGGATACTTGTGTGCCTTTCTATGAGCTCATGGATTTGACAAATCTCTATAGCTTTGCTCAATATTAAATCATTGTCACAAAGCAAAATCTTTCTCACTGCAGCACTATTAACACCACACAGAAGCATGTCCTTTATTAACTCATCTTTCAAGTCACCAAATCTGCACATTTAAACTTTGAAAAACAAGGCTGTTATATATGCTGAAAAAGTTTCACCTGGCTTTTGGTCTCTTGTATAAAATAAGTGTCTCTCTAATGTAACATTTGTCTGGGGGCTGCAAATTTCTCTTAATTTACATTTCAAGCACTCGGGGTCCTCCCTTTATTCAGCCGATACCACAATATGGTGGTTTCTCCCTCTCTTGCATACACTTCTGGTACATACACAAATGAACGCTCTCTTTCAATAGCCTCTGACCCAGCTAAGATAAGCAAAACAAATGCCCTTGTATGTGCATCTTTGTCAGAAAAAGCTGCTTGTATGAAAATATCATACTCCTGTTCAAATACCCTCCAGTTCCCTGCTATATTATGATCAAACACAAGTGGACTGGGTCTGTAAAATACCTCTGCCATATTAACACACACTAGTGAAGGTGCTTGGACTTGTGCACAAACACACAGACACACACACACACACACACACACACACACACACACACACACACACACACACACACACACACACACACACACACACACACACACACACACACACACACACACACACACACACACACATATATATATATATATATATATATATATATGTGCCAGAATTTTATGCCAAAACTTGTAATTATGCCCAATAGCACAACAGACTCTTTGAAATAACTACACTTTGCCAAATAGCACAAGAGCACTTTAAAATCACGGTACTTTGAGAAACCACTCCTTATTAGTGTAAGAAATACTTCAAAATGTGAATGAACTGTATACAGCACGAAACCCTTCAAAATGGTTGCACTTTGTGAAATAACTCTGTACAGTATAGGAAGCCCTTGAAATGGTGGTACTCCGCGAATATACACAGCACAAGAAACTTTTCAAAATGGCTATATTTTGGCTGCACTTTGCAATATAACTGTACTTTGTACACAGCAAACTCTTTGAAATAATTGCACCGTAATAAAGCACACACTCTGCAAACACTTTGTATGCTCCGAGATACTTTGAACAGCTCTAGTTATGCTTTGAATGGGTTTGATCAATGTGAAATAGTAGTTTGTGCCCAAACATCATCTTTTACTGAAAAATATATGCAGTCTCCTTGCTTTTTTAAGCTTAATTTGCCATTTCATTGTGCTCATTATGCCCTTTAAATCTCTTATCCTGCTCATTATACTTTTTTTGTGTCTATTTTACTGTAAACATGCTCGTTATGTAAACCAAAGGAAATTCTGAGCCCCATATGGATACCTCTGCCAGTTTTATTAAATATTGTGGTTTTGAACATTCTGTTTAATTAATAATGTGTTTTGTGCCTTTTGTTTGACTAATAATACATTTTGTACTACTCGTTTGATTAATAATGTGCTTTGTGCCTTACAAATGCTCCGTTTCATTTCCTTTGCCAAATAAATCATTTGTGCACGTCTTGGTTACCTTGAATTCATTTCTGGCCCTTTTTTTTGTCTGAGCTCTGTTTCACTCACCCAGCTCAATCTGCCTTCACCTTCAACTCTGCACCTCATGGCTTGAAAAAGTTGCTCTCTTAATTCCAGTTCTGGCACCATGTTGCTTGTCTGGTCAGGATAAAACAGACAAGTGGTTGTGGGTTCAGTTCAAGCAGATTTATTATACACAAACACATCAGGAATGAGGCTTTGTAACTTAAACTTAAATAAACTTATAAACAGACTGACTACCACACTCATACATGTTAACACTCTAACTGTTGTCTCAAACTGGCACTGCTGCCTGCACATGCTCACTATTTATATGCATCTACTTACATCTGGAAATGCTTCTTAAAGATACATGCACATGCTCTGTTCTACACCTAACATCACCCATAAGCCTATACTCAATGCTCCTTGACTTAACTAAACAAGAAAGTGAGAGGTCTAATTAAGTCCACAAGGCCAATTACAACATCTAGATAGCCTTCCAGGCTAAGGATGCTCACAAGGCCTTTTTCAACTATGTCAGGAACTTTAAAGGTAACGCTTAGCAGTGTGCAGAACTGGCGGTAAATGGCACAACCTTCACTGACTAGAGTGACATAGTGAATCTACTAACTGATAAATTTACCTCTGACTTCATCCACACCCTAACTACCCACCCTTAAAATCCCTTCTAGCATATCTCACCCAACCAGAGCAGGATCCAGCACTAGGCAACCAAAGCAGTTGCCTAGGCACCACTGGCTGGGAGGGGCCCCCTTCTGACAGGGAGAGGGCTTGCTGGCCAGGAGATTAGTTGTTTGTAATTTAAAACAAAGAACAAAACAAAATCACATATTTTTTTAAAGGCTGTTTTTCTTTAAGAAGCCTTTAGCAACTGTTTGCACACACCTTGCATCTGTGTGACATGTTTAATTCTTTGTCTTCCACATACATGGAATTTGAAGATAGGAAGATGCTTGGACTGCAGACCAAGGATGGACAAGTAAGATGTGTGCGTGTGAGTGTGCAGGTGAGTGAGCTCTTGTGAAATCTGAATACAAAAATCAGTCACCGTATTCACAATAAAATAATAAAAAATGTATAAATGAAGGTAAAACACTAGCCTCATAAATTAGGATTTATATTACTATAAACTGATATTTAGCAGTTTGTGTGGCATGTTCCTGCTTTTATGTAGGGAAAACAAATAGTTCCTTTAAGGAACTTATTCTGAAGCACCTGTGTGATAGACGGAAGTGTGATACCGCTAATGATTTAGCTAAGCACATTGCTTCCTACGGCACACAGATATTTCACTTTATGGTTTTACAGTTAATTACTAAGGATATGAGAGGGGCTGATATCATTAATAGAACTGTGATGGCTGAAATGAAATGCATAATCATTCTTCAGGCAGAGAAGAATTTTGGTTTGAATGAAGCTGTCCATTTAAAACCGGCTTTAAAATCATGTGGTATGTTTTTTGTTTTTTCTATATTTGTAGTGATGTGTTGCTTTGATTTTGTGTTTTGATGCGAAATCACTTACCCATTAAAGTTTTGCATGCTTTTAGTTGTGTTGGTTGGTTCTTTCTTGATTTTTATATTTTGGTTTGTATTAGACCAAACTTCATCCACGTTTGTGCTGTTTTTCCTGTTATTCTGCTATAAAACTGCAAATTGTACCTTAAAGATATCTCTTCTGCATTTTAATCTACATTTTAACAGCTTAAAAGTATGGCACATTGTCCATGGTATGTTTTAATTGAAAATATATTATTTTCCAATGAAATGTATAGGATTTTTACTTCTGACATAATGTGAACTTCAAGCAAAACACAAATAATCCATAGTGCTCAAACTGGGTCTGGACTACAACCAATATAATGTAGAGCATAACCGAACAAATATAAACGAGTATCACAATCCAAATGCAGGCAGCCACAAGCAGAGATGGGGATCCTCGCACTAGAATAGGTAAAATGTCAAACAATATGAGCGAACACCCCTGACGGCAATGAAACGTAGGTATAATCCAGTGAATAAAAGACTTCTCGTTCTTATAAAACAAAGGCTGCAAGTCCAAAGGCAATACTTTGAAGTGTGTTTATCTAAACGTATTATACCGCGTGGGCTTCGTATATTGAAGATGCCCACTTCTGGGAACCACTTCCCGGACTTGCTATATCGCTGGCAACAACTTAACTTAGAACTGAGCTTCAGTTATATGAAGCTACTGATTGACTTTCACCTTCCTGAAGAAAACGAATTGAGGTTACAAGTTAACAAATTGTTTAATGAGTTCAAAATTAAGTATACTGAGAATGTGTATATTGTAAAGCTAGAGAAAGTTTTGGAGGATGTAATGTTGATGGAGAAAAGGATGTTAGATCAGAAAAAGGTTAAATTAACACGAGACATACGGGATTTCAACAATAATCACGTTTTTACTTGGCCCAGGGAGAGAAACGTAGGTCAATTAAATAATTATACTACTACCGTACCACCAGGGAATGCTACCAGACAAGCTAGGAGTAATGTTCTGGGAGAGCAACGCAATGTCTCAGGCCATAGTAATGTCGCACAGGCCACTGTTAATAACAACACGCAACACATTAGTATAACATCTGATAAAAATGTTGTTAATGGGCTAGTCATTGATAGTAGTTTGGATGTAGGTACTAGCTATATTGCACAACTAGAAAAGAAGAACAAAGTTGTGAGAACAAATGAGATTTCATCTGTAGCACACACAGAAGGTGGACTTATGAACTTAGAGTCAGAAGATAGTTTAGCAGGATGTATTACTGATGTACAGAGGTCGGGAGCTGCTGTAGTTAGACCGAAATCTAACAGCACTACCCCAACTCCTCAAAATTTACCTGCACCACTCCCCATAGCCCAGAATTATTTTTTGGAGAAAAAACGGTCAAACAGCAGGGGAAGACAGAAAAGGAAAGGGTCTATAGAGGAGCAACCGCAGGGCTCCACTATAAAGAAAATGTGGGGGAAGCAGAATCCCTAGTTATGAACCTTTCAGATAGAATTCTAAGTACATATGAAGTACAGGTTTTAAATAAAGGGTTGGGATTTATTCCCACTAAAGAGAGTAACTTGGAAGATACGATAATAGACACTAAGTTGTTTATCCGGAACCTACAACTTAGAATTGATTTTGGACAAAGTAACACTACAGATGGAATGAATAAGTTTCGTGCCAATAGTGTATATGTCCCACAATTACATCCAACTGTTGAAGTTTTTGGGAATGTGTTAGAAGATGACATTTATAAACTGTTTGAAGATAAGAGAACAATTAAATATGGACAGAATTTAAACCATAAACAAAGACAAGCATTATTAACTTTAAAAAATGACAGGTCCATTATTATTAGACCAGCAGACAAGGGTGGACCAGTGGTGATTATGAATACTAGTTACTATGAACATAAAATGAAGGTTATGCTTAATGATGTACAGACATACTGTAAGATTAACCAGGATGAACTAGTTGATAAGGTTTTTAGAGTATATCATACTCTAGATGATCTGGTTATGTCTTTTGACATAACTGAGCAGTTATATGACTATCTTAAGGTCAAAGACCCAATCATACCGGTAATCCAAGGTTTACCCAAGGTCCACAAAAATAGGGTTGACCCGCCGATGAGACCCATCGTAGCAGGTCAAGGTTGGGTGACAGAACCCATGTCATTATATTTAGAGGACGTATTGAGACCATTAGTGAATGAGAATAAGACAATTTTAAAAGATAGCAAGCAATTTTTAGTTGATCTATACTCTCACACACAACGATTACCTGATGATCAAAATTTTCTTTTAGTCACCCTGGATGTTGTAAGCCTATTTACAGTGATTCCGAATGACACAGGTATCAGACTCATCTCTGAATATTTGACTGAGCATTCGGATCTATCTGTAAAGAAAATAGATTTAGTCACACTACTACTAGAAACTGTCTTAACCAACAACATTTTTGTTTTTAATGAAGAAATGTATTTACAGAGGGATGGCGTAGCAATGGGCACGTCCTGTGCAAATAGCTACGCCAACCTCGTAATGGCAAGATGGGAAGATAAATACCTTCATGGTGTTACACAATTTAATGATTATATGGGTATGTACTGCCGGTTTGTAGATGATCTTTTCTTCTTATGGCTAGGGGATGAGGACTCTCTTAAAGATTTTGTTACTTACCTTGAGTCCACAACTGAATTTTTGAAATTCACTGTGAACTTCTCATATGACAATATTTCATTCTTGGATGTGGAAATCTTTCGATTACCAAATGGCATGCTCAATACCTCCATACACAGGAAGGGATGTCAGAGAAATAATTTACTACATAGACAAAGCATGCACCCACGACATGTATTCAGTAATGTACTTAAGGGACAGTTTATGAGGGTCTCTAGACTCAACCCAGATTGTACCTATTATGAAAGTGGTTTACAGGAGATGAAGAAAAGATTTTTAGAGAGGGGTTACCATGAGAAAGAAATATCTGACACCATACAGACGGTAGAAACACTAAGATCTAGTAATGCAAGACCATATTTTTCAGAGTACCTAGAGCAGTCGCATTTTGAACGCACTGTTAAAAATGAGGTTAGGGCTAACTTGAATTTTAGTAGGATGGGGCTGGAAGTTAAAAAGGCCATGCATAGACGTTGGGACATACTATGTTCAGACAGAGAGGTGAGTAAGGTGGTAGGTCCCACACCACACATAACTTTTAAGAACCATCCAAATTTAAAAAGCCTACTTTGTAGACCAAGAAATGTATTCCATAGCAGTAGCACTGAGAATAGGAACACAGTACCCTGTGGCAGGTGTAATCAGTGCCCTTTTATTTGTAAGGAGACTATGTTTACACACCCTATTACTAAGCGTACCTTTTATTTTAATACCAATACTACTTGTGATAGTAAGAACATAGTATACGTCGCCCTTTGTAATGCATGTAATGCCTATTATGTAGGGAAGACGAACCGCATGCTGAAAGAACGTATTAGAGAACATAATTATTTAATTAGGATAGGTTCAGATCTGAACGCCCTGGCAAGACATTATAAAGCAACAAGTACAGAGCATACTTTTAGGTTTCATGTCATTCAAACCATATATAAAGGTTTCAGAGGAGGTGACTTGATCAACAGAACATTAGAGAGTGAGACCAGATGGATCATTAGATGGAGGTCGGATAGACCCCCAGGCCTTAATGATAAAGTACAAATCAAACCTTTCCTGAAAAATAGAAAATTACATAGAGTAAAAAATTAATAAATGATTGTAATAGTTCAGGTTATGTGTCTCAAGTGCAACAAGTGACTATGTGGAGTTTTTTTCTACTAATATTAATATCTTAATGTTTTCATTGCTGTATTTTATTTATTTGTACCCATTTTGTATATACTTACAATTTTTTACTTTAGTTGTATGTGGATTTTACACATCAGTTTTCTACCCTTCATATTTTACCAAAGTTTTTGTGGAACTCTGGTATTGGTATCATGTATATATCGATCTACACGTCCATTTATTAGTTGATTTAGAGTTGATGAGTATCCTTTCATGGCCATTACATGACATGTTGCTTGAAACCAACTCTCTCTCTGATATAACTGTGATATCTAATCTTTTATATTGTAATGTACTTGTCTGATTCATGCACTTGCTTAGATCTGCTCTTATCATGTTCTAAGCACTTACTGTCATCTAGGTCTGTCTGGTACACGCTATATGTATTATCATCTTGTTTACAGATCATGCGTCTTCCCCATCATTGTTTTTTGCACTGTGTTGATATCTTACTGTAGTTACGTTTATTGTTATCTGATCCACGCATCAAACTCCTTTGCATTCAACAGATGCATTTAGATGCATACACATGTTAGATTATACATTTTAATTTGTTTTATACGTTTTATACATTGATATACGGTTTAGTCCTTTGTATAGTTGATAGATTGTATGTTTAATATGCATAGTATAGTATTAATGAGTGAACATTTTATAATTGACGTGTTCCTTTAAGGTTTTATGAAGTGACGTAGTCTAACCAATGAAAATACATTGAATGTATTATAAAGGATTTTTAAAAAGTTTTTTTAACTGTTATAAGAGTTTGAAGAAGCCTTATGGCGAAAGCGCTCACTCTACGTTGTCAATAAATGGTGTTTGTTTTATAAGAACGAGAAGTCTTTTATTCACTGGATTATACCTACGTTTCATTGCCGTCAGGGGTGTTCGCTCATATTGTTTGACATTTTAAATATAAACGAGTGCCAAATATAAGTCTAGCAGATATCACTTTAGCTTTTAGACCTAGGAGAAATCTTTTAATCCCTACCAAGCAGGTAAAATAAGATGCCTTACAGAAGTTTTCTAAAAGTTTTTTTTTTTCTTTTTTTTTATTCAAGCAAGTTAAGTGAGCTAAGAGACAAGTGTTCTTGTTCTGATGTTATACCAGTCACAGGTTTGTTATTAAAAAGGCATTTTAGACTATATATGAAGGGTCCCATGGTGCTTATAGATGGAAAGAGAAAAGGTGGGGAAATAAGTGGACCATTTCCAGGGCTTGAGGTTGAGACCCCTAGTTTAACATTCCAAACAGAGCAAGGAGAGCTACCCAAATCAGTCTCTCATGTATCCTCCACTTAAGTTTACAATTCATCAGGTGTTTATGTTCAAACGACGAATATTTACTAAAACTTCACATTGTATTATGAGGTAGGAAAACACTTCTGAAATGCTTCACATAAGCTTCATCAGGTCCATCAGAAAATATCAGTTCTATAGTAATGTAAATCCTGTTGTGTGAGGCTAGTGTTTTACCTTAATTTATACATTTTTTTATTATTTTATTTTTAATCCCAGCTCTTTCTTTTGCAAGCTCCTATAGTTGTTTTAACCAGTTTGTGAAATAAGTTAAAGGAGAAGTCATGTCCACTTTTATGGGGCTCATATTAAAATTGTTAAACTGCTTAGCTTGCTAACAGATGTCTATCTCTTGATCTGTAAAACAATGTAGTATCTGCATTTAAGAGGCACATTCTTTGGTATCTTTACAATAATAAAAGTGTGTACTTGTAAGGGGTTCATTCATTATAGTTGATGTGACACAGATGTTTTTTTTTTTGTTTATAAAATTTCTTTATCCTCAGAAGCAAGTCTGCACATGCTTTCTATGTAGGAAAAACACGGATAAATTCATAATCAGAGTGGTACACTATTTGTCAGGCATTTGGCTCCAGTTTCTCAAAATCAACTGACAAAGCACTGTCTTGATTTTCCTGATCATGGAGGTTTTCATTTCCACATAATAGATAAGAAAATAATGGGGCCTCTTGAAGGAAATCTAAAGGCTAACCTAGAAAAAATGTTAACTGTTCCAGCAGATTCATTTGAATGACCACCACACCCCAGTAATTGAGGCATTTCCATTAAAAAGCGTCCTAGTACTCAGGAAATTAAACTATAAGTCCTATGGTTAATCTAGTCCTAGAACCCACAGTCCTGGCACTCAGGAAATTAAACTATATATCCTATGGTTGTTCTAGCTCTAGAACCCACAGTCCAAGCACTCAGGAAATTAAACTATACATCCTATGATTAATCTAGTCCCAGAGCCCAAAGTCCTATCACTCAGGAAATTAAACTATATGTCCTATGGTTAATCTAGTCCCAGAACCCACAGTCCTAGCACTCAGGAAATTGAACTATATGGCCTATAGTTAATGCAGTCCCAAAACCCACGGTCCTAGCACACAGGAAATTAAACTATACATCCTATGGTTATTTTAGTCAGAGAACCCACAGTCCTAGCACTCAGGAAATTAAACTATACGTCCTATGATTACTCTGGTCTCAGAACACACAGTCCTAGCACTCAGAAAATTAAACTATAAGTCTTATGGTTATTCTAGTCACAGAACCCACAGTCTCTTCTTCTTTCGGCTGCTCCTGTTAGGGGTCGCCACAGCGGATCAACTGTTTCCATTTCTTCCTGTCCTCTGCATCTTGCTCTGTCATAACAAACACCTGCATGTCCTCTCTCACCACATCCATAAAACTCATCTTAGGCCTTTCTCTTTTCCTGTTACCTGGCAGCTTCATCCTTAGCATCTTTTTCCCAATTAACTCTGCATCCCTTCTCAGCACATGTCCAAACCAATGTAATCTTACCTTTCTGGCTTTGTCTCCAAACCTTCTAACCTGGGCTGACCCTCTAATATACTTATTCCTAATCCTGTACATCCTTGTCACACCCAGTGTAAATTTTAACATCTTCAACACTGCCATATCAAGCTCTGACTCCTGCCTTTTTGTCAATGCCACTGTCTCCAACTCATATAACATAGCTGGTCTCACTACCCTCTTGTAGACCTTCCCTTTGACTCTTACTGGTACTCGTCTGTCACAAATCACTCCTGACACTCTTCTCCACCCACTCCATCCTGCCTGTACTCTCTTCTTCACCTCTCTTCCACACTCACCATTACTCTGAACTGTTGACCCCAATTATTTAAACTCATCCAGCTTTGCCACCTCTACTCCCTGCATCCTCACCATTCCTCTATCCTCCCTCTCATTCACACACACATATGCTGTCTTAGTCCTGCTGACTTTCATTCCTCTTCTCTCTAGAGCATATCTCCACCTCTCCAGGGTCTCCTCCACCTGTTCCCTACTCTCACTACAGATCACAATGTCATCTGCAAACATCATAGTCCACGAGGACTCCTGTCTTATCTTGTCTGTCAACCTGTCTATCACCATTGCAAATAAGAAAGGGCTCAGAGCTGATCCTTGATGTAATCCCACCTCTACCTTAAACCCATCTGTCACTCCCACCGCAGACCTCACTGCTGTCACACTACCCTAGTACATATTCTGTACCACTCTTACATACTTCTCTGACACTCCCGACTTCCTCATACAATACCACAACTCCTCTCTAGACACCCTGTTATATGCTTTCTCTAAGTCCACAAAGACACAATGCAACTCCTTCTGACCTTCTCTGTACTTCTCCATCAACACTCTCAGAGCAAACATCGCATCTGTAGTGCTCTTTCCTGGCATGAAACCATACTGCTGATCACTAATCATCACCTCCCTTCTTAACCTAGCGTCCACTACTCTTTCCCATAACTTCATATTGTGATTGATCAGTTTAATCCCTCTGTAGTTACTACAGCTCTGCACATCACCCTTATTCTTAAAAATTGGTACCAAAACACTTTTTCTCCATTCCTCAGGCATCCTCTCACTTTCCAAGATTTCATTAAACAATCTAGTTAAAAACTCCACTGCCATTTCACCTAAACACCTCCATGCTTCCACAGGTATGTCATCTGGACCAACAGCCTTTCCATTCTTCATCCTCTTCATAGCTATCCTTACTTCCTCCTTGCTAATCCACTGCACTTTATGATTCACTATCCGCACATCATCCAGCCTTCTCTCCCTCTCATTCTCTTCATTCATAAGCCCCTCAAAGTACTCTTTCCATCTGCTCAACGCACTCTCCCCGCTTGTGAGCACATTTCCCTCATTATCCTTTATCACCCTTACCTGCTGCACATCTTTACTAGCTCGGTCCCTCTGTCTAGCCAAGTCAGGTCCTTTTCTCCCTCCTTAGTGTCCAACCTGTTATACAACTCTTCATATGCCTTATCCTTAGCCTTCGCCACCTCTCTCTTTGCCATGCACCTCATCTCCTTATACTCTTGTCTGCTTTCTTCATCTCTTTGACAATCCCACTTCTTCTTCGCCAACCTCTTTCTCTGTATACTCTCCTGTACTTCTTCATTCCACCACCAGGTCTCCTTTTCCTCCTTCCTCTTTCCAGATGTCACACCAAGTGCCTTTCTAGCCATCTCTCTTACTAGCTCTGTTGTACTTACCCAGTTATTCTGTAACTCTTCACTGCCACCCAGTGCCTGTCTTAACTCTTCCCTGAACATAACCTCAAAATTACCCTTTTTCAGTTTCCACCATTTGATCTTTGGTGCTGCCCTCACACTCATCCTCCTCTTCTTGATCACCAATGTCATCCTACAAACCACCATCCTATGCTGCCTAACTACACTTTCCCCTGCCACCACTTTACAGTCTCCAGTCCAACCCACAGTCATTTCTATTCCTTCAAAAAGGACAGCACATAAAAGGATAGCTGTTGTTACAGCACTTCTAAGGACATTTTTTATTGTGAATGTCCAAGCACTAAATCACTAAGCTGTATATCTCATTTGGATTAAAATTCATTAAGAGTTGGATTCATTTTGCCTGCATCTTAGTTTTTCCACTGTTACACTTTTTTCCAACGTTGTTTTTCAATGCTACAGTACGCTATAAATCTCATTTGGTTCTAAATGTGTTTTGTTTTTTTTTATTCAGTCTGGCTGCCACTTTGTTTTTAGAATGTTGAACCTTTTCCAGGTTGTTTACAGTATTACAGCATACTGAGTCCTTTTAAAATACATAGATATTTTATGGTTGCTTATAATTTAGCTTCTCTGGTTTTGTATTACTTTTGTTCTCAAGTACAATTGTTCTCCCCAGACCCTGTCCAGGCAAAATCTCATGTTGCTGGTTAGTTATTTATCACTTTGGCCCTTCCAATCACAATAGTGGTTAAACATAAACGAATCCAAGAAAGGGGAGTGCTAATTACCACTCGTATTTTCAGACTAGTCTTTAATGCTTACTGCTAAAAGAGGTAACCTATTAGTTATTGTATGTATTCAATCACTATTTATTCACTGTTTTTCAGATGGATAAGGTTTCCAAAGACTTTCCAGCTCTCTAGTTCTACACTTCCATGTCCTACTTGCTTTTAAAATTTGAAAAGGAGCCAAAACAGTAATTCCATGCCTCTTAGCTTGATTGACACCTAACATCTGAGAGGAACCTCCCTAGATCCCAGACCGATGACATCAGCTCTGCATGTATCTACCGGACTAGCATTCTCCATACTTCATTACAGATGATTCATTGGATCTTTCTCCAACCATTCCCCTCTCCCATTTCCTGCATTTTATCAGCCCAGACCCTGAATGATTCAGTCCTTTTCACACTCAGCTTACCTGGACTTCAGACCCTTGAAGGATGGAATGAGGAAGAGAGAGAATACTGGGCATTTCCACATAATCGAAACCACTGAAGAGCACATCCTGAATGAAACATCATACCTCCATGAGACCTCTGGCACCCGAAGGGGAAATTTCCTGACCCAAAGAGCAAGTTATTTTCTCAGATGTTATTGGACCAACTCAGGCTAATATTTTGGCCAAAAAGTTTTAAATATGTCATGACTTACACTTCAGTCCACTGTATAGACAGAGTTTTAAGTCTTGGGGTTTCCACTGCCCAGGTTTCTGCATCTTACTAAGTTCACTGTGTTCTCTTGGTGAGGTACAGTTGCTTACACTTATCCAGGAAGACACTTAAGCCCAGGGGTGTGCACGAGTGCTTCTGCACTAGTCTTGCATGGACTAAGCCCCTGTATGCAAATCACCCCATTTGCAGGAGAAATCCATGCAAATGAGGTGAATTTGCGATCCAGGAAACTTGCAACTGGCCATGCAGGACTAGTGCAATCTGCAGAAATGTACTCAGTAAATAATAGAGTACATTTCTGCAAAATCCAAAACAGAGCTGTGACAGCTCCAAATAAAGGCTGCATATCATCTAGGCAGCATTCCAATGGCCAAGTATAAGGCCACTGGCATTGCAAACAGCCCAAAAAATAAAAAAAATCTACTTTTATTTTTTTTTTTAGCCGATCTCGACTGTTTAAGCATAGGGCAGTGGCACACAGACGGGATCGGGGGGGGGGGGGTAATAACAAAATAAACCTAAATTAAGCATTCTAACTAAAATCACTATTCTGCCATACATGTCAATGACAGGCAGAAGATAACATGGCCAGTGAGTAGTAGTTGCTAAGGGGGGAGACTCAGTGTGAGACATGTAACTATGCATTACCAGGCAATCCTATGCAAATGAGGGGAATGATAGTGAATCCCAGTTTTCCCCAGCATGCTAATCAAGTCCTAACAGTGTAAGAGTAGGAATAGCTTTGTGCAAGCCTAGGAGTTAGGTGACATCATGGGGGGGTGTCAGGCATACTGTAAGTGGATTGGAGCCCTGTGGCTTGGGTTTGTTCCTAGCTTAGCACAGCTAAGCTATGGGGCATGTCTGACTCTATCTAGCACTCTTTACATTGCCTAAGCGGGTGTGCGTGCAGCACACCGGGTTTTAAAGAAGAAAAAAAACAAGTTAAACCAGGAAATAGCAGCACTGTACACATTTGAGCACTCTGTTTGCGTGGCACACCCCCGGAATTAAACAGGAGGGCAATGGGAAGGGAAAACAGCAGTAGGAAGGTAGTCAAGGAGAACTAGCACAGCTGGCAGGTGAAATGTATCAGAATCAGCCAATTACACAGGCAGCAGACCAACCCAGCCCAGAACACTACTATAAACTATGCAAACACCTTCCCCTCTGGATTTTCCCACACTCTACACCACCGGTGTAAACAAGCGGGGAACTTTTAACACACACAATGGCAAAATGATAGGGGCTGCAATAGCTATCATACAACAACTTGTGGAAGAGGCTGAGGGTGGTGTGGATATGAATGTTGTCAACCAACCCACAGTGAGGAGACTGAGAAGAGTGTACAGACCCAGGGTAACCTACCAGGGGCTACATGAGCTGGAGATAGTGGAGCGTTATAGTGTGCACAGGGACTTCCTACAGCAAATTGATGAGCTGTGCTGGGCATGCCTCACACAAAACTAACAGAGGGGAACCAATCTCAGTGGATAACAAGGTATGTGTAGGCCTAAGAATACAAGCTACAGGTACCTTCCAGCTGTGGATATGATGGGGATCTAACAGGCATCAGCATCCAGGGTACTCCATCAGTTCCTGGATGCCATGTCAGCACATATCGGTGAGGACGTATATTTCCCCAACACCCGTGAGGTGTTGGCCAGAAATATGCAACTGTTCCACCAAATAGCAGAATACCCTGAGGTAGTGGGTGCTATAGACTGCATGCACATATGCATCAAAGCACCACCCAGTGAGCGGGGTAGGGTCTACATCAACTGCAAGGGCTTCCCCTCCATCAACTGCCAGGTCATGTGCAATGCCAAGGGCATAATAATGAGTGTGTGTGCTGACTGCCCTGAAAGCTATCGTGATTCCCACATCTGGCTTCTGACACAGCTGTACCAGAGATTTGACAATAGGGACATCCCTGATGGTCATCTAGTGGGGGATGATGGATACGCACTTGAGCCATGGCTGATGACACTCATCAGAAATGCACACCCACCCAAACAAGAACTCCATAATGAGGCATACGCACGGACCTGAATTATAGTAGAGCATGTGTTTGGGATGCTCAATTCATGGTTCCAGTGCGTGGACACATCCGGTGGAGTCTTGCAGTACTCACCAGCTACATGTACCTAAATTAACCTCGTATGTGCCATGCTACACAATATGATCCTGCTGAAACAGCTGCAGCAGGAACAGCATGGGGTAGGGCCACACAGCCATCCAGCATTGCCAAGGCCTGCACAGGCACAGAGTGACTCAGAGGAGGAACAACCTGTGCCTGCTCCAGTAGGCAGAAAGAGGCATGCTCAGTATGCCCTGGCCTTGGAAAAGAGGCAACGCATAGCACATACACTGACACAGGAGGGACCCAGAGAGTAACACCTTTTTCTGACTCTCACATACAGTAAAAGGGATGGCAAACATTACTCTACCTGTGCTCAACCATGTGCAGGGAGTGTACCATGTGCATCTGAAATAGGCAGCCCTGCAGCACCACCTTCAGTACTGGGACACCCACAAGGTAAGTGACTCACACATGCCAGTCAGGGGGTTTCACATACCCAACAACAGTCACAGTCAGCAGGACAGGTGTAAAGAAACACAAACAAAGGCTGTACTATGGCCTCTCAATGATGCCTATGGGTAACCCCCCCCAGGCCTACCCAGACAGACTACAGCAGGACAGGCAGTGGGACATCAGTTCTGAAGGGTAAGAAGTCAGAAACTAATACGTAGGTAAATCAAAGCTATGATCTGTAGTACACTGGTACACCTCTAGTCAGCATGATAGGTAAGAATACAGAATGAAATGGAGTACCTCACATACCAATATAGTCATAGCAAATGTGTACAAGTATCATGTGTGCCCCCCATCCTACGTAGTAATGTAATAACAATCAGATGTGCCAGAAATGTAGAAATAGTAAGGTGTACCCCCCCATCCTATGTATAAATGAACTAACTGTCAATGCCAAATGATCGACGGATACCCTGCAGAAACAGTATGCTACCTGTAGGTGTACAACACAAAGGTCAGCACTGCAGTACAAACTACTTGGACTCATTCCACACAGTCAATACAGATGGGCATACTGGGCATGCTCACACACTTAAACACATGAAGGGTATGTCTGCAAACACAGTGGACCGGACATATCTGGCATTCGCAGATGTTAGTGCAGACACTTCTCAGTATGCACCACACATGCTTTGCACACACAGTGGATAAGACTACAGACATATATCTAAGGACAACACACTATAATAAGCCAAAGGTAGAAGTACATAGATGTGTGGAAGAGGGTGACTGTGACAAGGAGCCATCCAGACCTGTCCCACCCAGCACACAGCCAAAGGGCCAAAACCACATGAGGTTCAGATGTCACTCACTGTAGATACTAGCCACCAGTATCCATCAGCAGTACAGACTATGTGGTGCACATGCTAGCAGTGCAACATGACTGTACAAGGAAGTAGTCATCTAGCAGCTGTATACACATACATGTGATATATGTCCTTGTGTGTGCCTGCATGTGGTGTGTCAACTCCTAGATGAATGGGCTATGGCCAATGGCCACACACTTCCCTCCCCATAGCCCTACTATGACAAGCCTGCTGAGATCATCCACTTAGAAATACACCTTT
Organism: Protopterus annectens; assembly: GCF_019279795.1. Classification (NCBI taxonomy): domain Eukaryota; kingdom Metazoa; phylum Chordata; order Ceratodontiformes; family Protopteridae; genus Protopterus; species Protopterus annectens. The sequence continues at coordinate 1,855,279,675 of NC_056728.1, forward strand.
GGGAGACCTGTACTCCAGTAATCTCTGTAGCGTGTCCTATAACTGCATACTGCTGTTGTGTGATAAATTAGTTAGGTAGGAGTTCTAATCCCAGACTAAGCAAGTGTGTGTGAGTAGAGAACAATGCATTTCAGGCTAGTCACACTCCATGCAATTCAAATGCCATACTTTGGCAATCCTGCAAATGTCATTCACTGTGAAATGCACCTTTGGAGAAGGGGCACTCTGGTAACCTCTGTGGTGTGTCTTATAACAGCATCATGTTGTCGTGTGATATAGATCTCTGGTAGAGGTTCAATCCCCACACATGGCAGTTGTGGATGTTTTGTGAGTGTGTGTCTATGTTTGTGTATGCCCTACTTTGGCAATCCTGCTAATGTCATTCACTGTGAAATACACCTTTGGAGAAGGGGAGTTCTGGTAAACTCCATGGTGCATCCTATAACAGCATCATGCTGTAGTGTGATATAGACCCTTGGTAGGGGTTCTATCCTCACACATGACAGTCCTGGATGTTTTGTGTGTGTGTCTATGTTTATGCAGGGAGCAATGCATTTTAGGCTAGTCACACTCCTTACAATTCAAATGCCCTACTTTGGCAATCCTGCTGATGTAATTCACTGTGAAATACATCTTTGGGAAAGGAGCACTCCAGTATTATCTGTGGTGCGTCCTATAATGGTGTAGTGCTATAGTGTAATATACTAGTTAGGTAGGAGTTCTAATGCCAGACACAACAGTGGTGTGTGTCGGTGTTTGTCATTCGTATCCTGTGTGGTGGTGGTTGTGAGTGTGTAAAACTGGACTCAATGTGGAGTGGGTTTTGCTAACTTCTTATATGGTGGGACAAGTATATATCACAATGTCCACCATGCAGGGATAACAGATGTGAAATAGCTAAGAGGTGGTGTGCAAATCCATACCCCTAAATGTGACATCAATGCCAGCTGAACAACGTTAGCAACTCTTGTATTATCCAGGGTACACTCAAAACCCATGTTTCATACACTCACACACTTGCCTAGGCAACAGCCGCTATGTTGGTAGTACCCTGCATATTGCCCACTGATAGTAACCATGGTGTGATTGCAGTGGGCTACAGAGGGCATGGCACCATGTCCATCAGTCAAATAGGCATGTACATGCTGACAGTGCACCTCCCCCATGTTCCCCACTGGACACCTGCAACACCTGTGACCCACAAAGGACATAACATGCCTGAAGCACAAGCCCTGTATGGACAGATGCCACAAACATCAGGGAATACCGGTATCATGCTAACAATGTAGGTGCAGGGCCAACCTGCTGTCCATGAACATTTCCCGCCAGATGAGGCCAGGGCTGGCACATCTCATGATAGCAAGCTGTGTACACAACATGGTCCAGACACCCCAGGTACACTACCACATGTCACTGTACATGCATGTCAGAGGTGTGCACATCCCAGACACTATCCATATCATGGACAAAGGAACACATACATGGCAAGCAATGCACAGTGTTGCCCACAAGTAATAGTCACCCAGGTGACTGGATGGTGAATACAATACCCACCTGTGTGGGCATCTCCAGACACTACACCCCTAAGCCACAATGCAGACCATTGTCATGTGGCCTGATGCCAAGGTATACCCATGACCTAGCCTTGTATAGCTGTCTGGCACCATCAACCACAACACACCCATGATGCAGTGCACACATGCATGTCAGTACTGGCACCCATGTCTGTGTGTGTGTGTGTGTGTGTGTGTGTGTGTGTGTGTGTGTGTGTGTGGTGTATGATGCTTATGACCACATTCACACTCACTACAACCCCCATTGGCATACTGAAGCATGCTGTCTGATTTCCCCTTTGCACATATAACCTCCTTATGACCCCTGTGGTGCATGTGATACCTGCACATTACTGTGTTGTGGCAATCCCACTAGTGCTGAGTTGTATTTCTGGCCCTGCCAAATGTGGCAATGTGTGTGTGCATCCCTGTGAGAGTGTGGATGTGTTGATGTTGACACCTGTTCATGTGGGCAGGGACATTTACAACACCTACCACATAGTTACCATATCCCTGTTGCAGATGTCACTCACCATCACATATACGTTCAGGGGGCTCCCCAATAGGTAACCCATGTGGCTCATCCACTAACTGCATGGACATGTGATAGCACTACATAGTCATTGGGGGTTTAATTCTCTGTACTGGTAGGTGTGTTACACAAACATGCATAGGTTTTACTCTCCCACCCCTCCCTAGCTTTTCTGTGCCTGTGTCTGCTTCTCTTACTCCCTTTCTGGTGGATGTGGAGACTTACACTTACTTTGCTTGGGCAGCAGCATGTGTATTTTAAGTGATGCTCAGGATCAGTAGATGGTCTCTGCATGAATGGCAGCCCTCCTCTAGCTGATTGCATATGGAACAGCTGTGATAACATTCCCATAGCCAATTGCATGGAAACACACACCAATATCTAGGAACATCATGTTGGTGTTGGGCCTTTCATTCGCTGTGAGCAGGAGCTCAACCTGTTGTCTGGCAAACAGCATCTCAGATGGATTGGGGTTTATCTCTACATACACTGTGGAAACAGGCCAACACACAGGAGGGGCATGTGCCTGACCTGACTACAGACTGTAAGTGCTGCTAAACTGCATTTGGAGTAATGTTGGTTTAACAGGGTGTGTGTGGATATGGCTATCCTACATGTTTTAATAACTACCATGTCAGTGCTATGTTTATGAGGAAACCCCATCTGTAGGGTCATCTGCAGACTGGGCAGTGTGTGGTACCTTTTGTTTCATGTGTTACCCACAGAGCAACTATCTGTGAACTGCAGAAGGTAGTGTGAGGATTGCAGTCTATAGATGGTGACAGCCGTGAGAGTTACTGATTTCATATCCCTCATAGAACATATGGTGCAACAGTACATGTATGAGGTTATCACAGCAACATGTCAATATTAGCCCTGTGTATGTACCTTCAGCCACAATCCTGACAACCTTTGTACATGTGTCATGCAATATGTGGTGCAGATGTACTGTACACCATAATTAGTGACATCATATCTGATAACAAACCAGTGAGATATCAGACTGCTACACATGTAATGTATAGTAGGGGTTATATCTGATGACATAACCTGGACATTCAGTGGTTGTTTGTACAATACTGAGGTCTATGTACTTATGGTGATTGTCTGCAGTGTGTGTGCATTGTTAATATGTACATTGGCTTGTGTACAGACTGTGGTAGATGTTCTTGGTTCTGTTCTATTTGATGTTACATGCTGCTCCACTGTATGTAACCCTATTGGCTTACATGTTTATAGGGCCATACATACACACATGTCCCATACCACAGACAGGCAGAGGAACACATTTCATAGCAGCCCAGTATATGTAGTGTTAGTGTGTGGGTGGCACATATGAGGTTGGTGTTGAACAGATGGTCCATATACTGTAATAATACGCTGCCATGCCGTATGTAGCTGTAGCTGTGTTCACATTGGTTGTGGTGATGCACTTACACACAGGTCTATATTACTCTTTGCTGTTGCATGCCTGTAGAGCCTGCTATCTATGTGTAGGTACATGTGCAATCCCTCATAGGAAATGTAGGCCAGTGTTGAGCTGGTCTGCCTGTAGCCTGCACAGTGCTTTGTTACATGCCTAGCAGCTTAATGTACTTACCCAGTGAGATGTAATATCCAGTTACTTGCCAGATGTACTGCTGCTGGGCCACCATAATAGTCATGTATGAGAGACAGAGCAGTGGGATGATATATGTTCATATACTTATCCAGATATCTATATAGACATACAGATATACATATCGACATACATAGATGGGTATGTATATGTGCATAGATATACAAATAAACATCCAGATATATACATATACAGAGCAATATATGTCTACACATACACAGCTAGAGATACATATGCACATATACGTATGGATATCTACATATATTTTGGCAGTAGAAGGTATATCAGAATAGATATGTATGCACATATAGTTATTGATATCTACATATATACCAACATAACTAGGCATATCTGTACATTTAGGATGGGCATACATATATAGCTATATATACATATATCTATATATACATATACGTATATCTATGTATGCATATATCCATATATACATAAATGTATATGGGAGCGCTACAGAATCCTGAAAGCCCAAAGTCCTGAAGACCATCAGGAGTGATCTGTCTTAACGTATATGGATGTATATTACCATACAATCCACCTTGGTTAAATGCAGGCCTACTACCACCTGCCATACAGACTGTTCTGTTTGTCAGTGTGCTTGTGATGGTGTCAGTTGTGCCTTGTTATGTAACAGTTACATCCCAGTTTGTCAACTGAGGTCTTTACCCATAGGGATTGTCTAAAGAGTGTAGATAGAGGCTGGAGAACTACACACCTGCATTACTTACCGTTGATTGTTTGGTATCCTGTGGCCCAGTCTGTCTTTACTATTGTACTACTTGATGGTTTTGGCCTGAACAGCAACA
>NC_056728.1:1855286698-1855429198 GCF_019279795.1 Protopterus annectens
GTAAGAGTGGGATGTTGGGGAGGCATAGTAGGTATATTTGTGGAGGTATTTTGGGTAGGTTAACAGCCAAGACAAACAGGATGCATACAGGAGCAGTATATGACACATGGGGGTAAACACCTTGATGGGGAGGGGTGTAGGGATATTGGAAGCCCACAAGCCACCTAGTGGTAACAGTGGGACTGAGGTCCCCACCCATGGGCAGCCACCTCTGCACCATCACAGCCCCGAAGGTGGCTGTGCTGGGGGCTGAGTCATAGAGCCAGGCTGACTCTCTAATTGTGACATGCGGCCCTCGAGCTGGTGTAGAAGATCACCAAACTGCTCAGTGATTGCTCTACGCACCACAACCCCGACCTGGCAATGGGTGACAGGTGCCTGTCTGCACCCACTCCCGGGGGGGCAAGCCCCATCCCTTGAGGCAATTCCACCTGAAGGTGGTGCAGGACCAATGGACAGGGAGGTCCTGGGTTGGGCCCCAGACATGCTGGTTCCCAGTGCCATGGCCAGCTGAGGTGGGACAGGTGGTTCAGCTGGGACAAGCCTACCCAAGCGTGCTATAGTGTTTAGATTTCATCATCATTTGTGGGTTAGTAATAGTCAACACATTCCAGGGTTAGGTATAACAGCATACATAGATATTCCCATTAACCCAGATGCCAGATACGGCACAGTTGCATAGCCAACAGAACATATGCATATATGGGACCACAGTGGTAATAAGAACAGCATGCAGGTTCATTGATGGCACCATGCCACCAGTGCTGGAATAATTCAATATAGCACATGCATGGGAACCATCAAAATATTTATCAAACAATTGGACATTATCAGAACATAGGTGTCATTACATACCGGTTGGGGTGGGTATGATGATTATTGTTGGAGATATGGTGGGGGGAGAGAAAGATGTCAATTAGCAACTAGTATATTCCTGTAGTCCACATTTGAGCTGGATGTGGCAGAGTTAAAGATGTTAAGATCTGCACTGGGTGTGATGAGGGTGGACAGGATTAGGAATAAGTATATTAGAGGGTCAGCCCATGTTAGAAGGCTTGGAGAAAAAGCCAGAGAGGCAAGATTACGTTGGTTTGGACATGTGCTGTGGAGGGATGCTGAGTATATTGGGAAAAAGATGCTAAGGATGAAGCTACCAGGTAACAGGAAAAGAGGAAGGCCTAAGATAAGGTTTATGGATGTGGTGAGAGAAGACATGTCGGTGGTTGGTGTGATAGAGCAAGATGCAGAGGACAGGAAGAAATGAAAACAAGTGATCCACTGTGGTGACCCCTAATGGGAACAGTCGAAAGAAGATGATGATGATGATATTCCTGTAGTCCACATTACTTTTCTAGTCAGTGCTGTTATCTGTACCTTACAAGTCTTACTACACTACCCTATAGCCTTATTTGGACCGTGATATGGCTGTTGTCATCATTACACATGAACTGGTTTTACCTACAGTATACACCTCTTACCTAGTATACCTGTGGAGGGAATGTTTGTTAACACTGACTGTTTGTACACATACTCCCGGATTCCAGGGTGTTGTTTTGCTCATAGCTATCCAACTCTTTCTGTACAGACTCTGGCCATGTGTTGACCACATGCTGGTGTGTCAGGACATATTTAGAATATTGCCCTCTTCCACCTTTAGTGACCTGACACACACGTATACATGCTTTCCTACACAGTTATGTTATGTAGCACAGTGTGGGTGACAGTGACCAGTGATATTTTATTATTCAGAGAAACTGCAAGACTCACAATTCCCTACAATACCAGAGTGAACAGTACCAGTACAGGTTATAATGGTCTGTATTTCTCAGCACAGTGTTCATATCCAACATACCTGTGGGAGCAATGTTTGCTAGCACTACATGACGGTTGCCACACAAAGTTCCAGATTACACATTAGTATTATGCACATACATCTCACTCTGCTACTGTACACACTCTGGTCACAGCTTGACAACATGGGAGTGTAGATGGGACATACTTGAAATATTACTCTGCTGACAGTTTCTGGGGTTGCTACAGTGACAGGTGTGTTCTCATGATGTTTGACAATCACTGGTATTTACTGTTTTCTGGCCAAACATCTGGGATCATCCCACAGACTTATCAGGGGGGACAGCAGCAGATATGGGCACATATACTGGACATTCTGGCCTCATCTGTACAGTTGTGTGGTATGAATCTGTATGCAGCCTAATTCCACTCCCAGGATTCAGACCATGGCTGTGTCTGCTACAACTTAAACATTGTCCATCACAGTTGTGTCTGCTATGTAGATATTGCTGTATATCTCCTATCTGCTTTCTGTCTTATTAATCCCCTATGCTTTTCCATTCTGACCTTGTATTATAACACTCATATACAGATTTCCTAGACAGTTATATGTTGTTGGACAGTGTGGGCGACAGTGATGTGTAATACCTCATTATTCAGAGCAACTGCATATAATTCTTGTATTTCTGGGCACAGTGTTGGTATCTGCCAGACCTGTGAGAGGAATGCTTATTAGCACTACCTGAATGTTCCCACACACAGTACCAGATTACACATTACTATTATGCACATACATCTCACTCTGTTACTGTACACACTCTGACCACAGCTTGACAAATTGCAGTGTAAATGGGACATACGTGGCTTCTTAGTCACATCAGATATGAGCCACTTTACTAGACATTTTGGACATATCTGTACAGTTGTGGGGTATGATTCTGTATGCAGACTATACCACTGGCAGGATTCAAACCGTGGCTGTGTGTGCTAAAAAACAACAGCTCACATCTCAATTGCATGTGCTATTCAGTTTTTGTTGTCTGTATTTTCCCTGTTTACTATCCATGTGTCTCTCAGTTGTGCTAAATGGCCTCTTGGGATTACACTTGTCATATACAGACATTCCTACACATTCAATATATGGTGCACTGTGTGGGTAACAGTGCTTAATACTACAGTACTATTACATGATTGCATATCTACGTTACTGTATGATACCAGGATATACACATGCAGTCCAGCAGTTAGACCTGTTTTGTCAGGCTATTACACTTTTATTGACTTACAAACAATATGAGACTCTTCCTGTCATATTCTCTAGTGTAGGCAGTACTTGCCTTGAACAATACAGGTTTTTTACACACAATTAATTTACTACTACTTTTATTTTGATTTCCTATGACAGTAAATGCATGAGTATTACTGACCTGCCTTGCATCACAACCTCGCCAGGAGACTGATGTGGGCCTCCTGGTTTGTGGCCTACTCCATTGCAGCTGTAGGGGACATAAGAGGAATATTTAGCCGTACCTATCCATGATATACCTGAGCTGGTAATTATTACACACATACTGGGGTGATACTTCACACAACTGGAATATCCCCTGCCACTCTAGCCTCCTGGAGCCAGTCCTCCATGAGGTCTCCCTTATGCCCCTTTAGGTCGGCATAGTGGTGCCTGACCTGCTCACCAGTTCGGGGTATACCAGTGGCACTGGTGAGGTCATGGGCGAGACGGTCCCAGGCCTCCTCCTTATATTGGAAGCCCTGGTACTGGTCCTGCAGCAATCTCTGAGCATGGTCTTTATCTAGGAGTCCTGCCATGACCTTGGACTCCTGGATGCACCAGCGCTGCAACCGGAAGTACACACCTTCTCCCCTTACTGCCATAGTGCCTGCAAGAGGAAGTTACAACCAGTTATGACATGTATTCAGCTTTTGTTTTCTTTCACGTGTTTATGAGATGTATTCCTGCCTCTTGGGTTTAAGTAGGGTCGATTTCCCACACTTTTCTGTGATTGGCCAGTTTTGAAAAGGCTAAGCTATGGGCAAACCTGCTTAACATAGGTTGGCATTGTTTAAAGGGGTATAACACTGGGCACATTAAGTTACCAAGCCTACACATTGCTTACATCTACTAAGCTGGGCTGTGCAATGCTTAGTGTTGCTTACATTAGACTTTGCATTATTTTTTTCTTTTTTGGCATTGATTTCTTATTCATTACAGCTTATATATCTGCCTGGTATCCATGATTAATGTGTACATACACTCTATGGGGTCCTTGTGTTTTATTGGGGACTTCAACACTCTATTACAATTACACCTCACTTCTGGGCTTACTGTTGTGCTCCAGTTCACATATTTATGTTATCTAGAGGGTTCTGGAACATATGACTGTATACTGATTCCTGTCATAGGGTCAGTTTGGTTCTACTATGGTGAGGACTTGTTTGCTGATACCTCATTCATCTGTACTTCTGTGATGGCTTGGTGGTTAACTACTGTAATTATGGAGTATAGGGTACTGGGTTGGAGACCTGCATGGTTGTTTATTTTGTTGATGGCCAGAACAAGAGCCATTGGATACAGAGTGATTAAGGCACTTTTGAGCAGTTGTAAGCGGGTTTGCGTGATGGTAAGCACTGCTAACCTGCCGTTACATCTGCTTACAGAGTTAGCTTTAAAATCGCTTAACCAGTGTAGGCATTGCTTACCGCTGTGCAAAGTGGCTTAAGCCCACTTACTAGTGCTTAAATATGCTTACTACTGCTTATCTGTGCTTAAACCTGCTTACTAATGCCTTATTCATTATGACACTGACACCTCACATGTGCATTTACTGCAGTACTCCAGTTCATGAAAATATGTTATTTAGTGGGTTATGCAACATAAATATTACTCATAATGTGCTTTGCCATGGAAAGTGCTGCAGTGGGACTCGAACCGGGAATGCCTGCTCATAAGGCAAATGCACTGCCCACTACACTATTGCTATGCTGCTTCATTTGCATATATCTTCCTTGTTATCCTCTTCAGGCATTTAAGCTGTATTAACTGTAGCTAATCGATGGGCACATTCACGCCCCTACTGTTAGCTTTAATCAGATTTTTTTAAAAAAAATTAAGGGTTTCTTCATTTTATTTATGTATACTGTTGCTGTTGTACACAAGGGGGACTGTTGGTGGGGATATGCGGTCACCTGTGAGCGGTCTCGCTCATTTCATACCCCTTTCTGCTGTTCTTCATTGCGTGGACATGTTTATTCTGAGAGCCCTGCTCTCAGACACACCCCCTGCACTCTTACATGCTCCGAGTAAGCCTAGGAACTCAGGCAGCACGCCTCATTATTATGCATGGTGCGCTGCTATCCTGCTCCTAGATGGCTGCCTCCATGCTGGACTAAGCTAGTCCTGCACAGAGGAATAGTAAATCCTGGGGATTATCTTTTGAAACCAAAGTTTTATTTTTGGGTGATCACTTTTTTCTTATTATTGCATCTGTATTTTAGACTCTGTGCTGAGGTCAGGAGGTTTAAAAAATATCTGTGCCAGTTCAACTGAAATGAACCCCTTAGAAGTGGGCACTGCCATATTATTAACATATTGAACAATTATGTGTGATCCTGAGGGTAAAAACATTTTAGAAAAAATAATCCATGTCACTTCAACTATTATGAGCCTCTTTCAAGAAGACATTATCATTGCTATGAAGATATCAAAGAATGACTGTATTAAAGGCAGGCAATGTCTTGTTTTATAGATCAAGAGATAGACAGATGGCAGCAAGTAAAAACAGTTTAATGATTTTAAAATGAACCCAATAAAAACGGCCATGGCTTCACCTTTAATGTATCTCATAAACTGGTTAAATACAACAATAGAGGATTATAGAAAAAAAGATTTGTGATTAAACATATATATAAATGAAGGTAAAATTGAAGCTATATAAAAGCACAAATTACATTGCTATAAAACTGAAATGTTTTTTTTTCCATAGTTACTAACAGGCCAGATGAAACTTATGCAAAGGCATTTCAAAATTGTTACTTATTATATGTGCTAGATTCCCACCACATAATGTAATGTGAAGTTTTAGTAAACATTTGCCTTTTTTATGTAAAGCACCTGATGAATTGCAAACTTAAGGGGAGGATCATACATCTCAAGCGTACCTCATTTGGGGTCTTAAAAAGTTCATGTTCCTCAAAGTTCCACATTGAAAAGGTCTGTCACACATTCAGTGTTAGGATTTTTTCAACTGATGTTCGTGGTAAATAGAAATGAATCATATCAATTCATCAAAAGTTTTTTTTATAAGCAAAAGTAGCATATTTTAACCATCCCATGACCTTCCTGGTTGAAGTTGTTAGTAAGCCGTGGGTATGTGCTCCACATTTTGCCTATTTGTGCCACATGATGATGGCTAGTGTTCCTCATTTTGGAGATTGGAGGTTAAGAGCTATGGGGAAAATTCAAGAGAGTCTGATTTGGGAAGTCTTTCCTAGGTTGTTTGGAATATTTAAATAGTATTCATATTCAAACAAGCCATGGGATTGGTCCACGTATTTCCCCATCTGTGCCTTTTCCACCACTCAGGAACCTTGAACTATCTATAGACTCAGAATGCCTTTAAATAACAGAACTGTAACTAGTATAACATCAGAACAAGCTCACTTAACTGGCTTGAATAACTTTTAAAAAAACTTAAAAAAAAACTTCTACAAGCCTTCTTATTCCTTATGCTGGTAGAGGATTAGAAGCATTCTCCTAGATGTAAGAGCTAAAGTGGCATCTTCTAAGCTTAGCCTTGGCACTCTTTTACATAATGAAAACTTAGTACACATATACATATTCTCAAGAATAGTTTTACTTGGCCTTTTGTGCAGAGGTAAAATAGCCCCCAGTTTGAAACTAAGCACAGTATATGGCTGTAACAACAAAAGCACTGTGAAAAGAAGGACTAACTAGCTTTGTAAAAAAGAGGCCATATATCAGCTGCCTAATGGCAGTTCACAATAAAAAATTAGATATTTGGGTACAAAATACATAGATAATGACCCAGTGGCATGTATTTGTTTTGCAATGGTACACTAAATTTAGCTGTGAATGAATCACATAAATATAATGGCCATGTTGTTCTTTGATAGATACTGTCCCCCCAAGTCATTCTGTGACTCTCATTTACTTTCATATATCATCTGCCACCAGGAAATGAAACCCACATTCTGTATAGTCCTGATGTCTCATTGTGAACAAAATGAAAAACATAACAACTACAGTAATGATTTCAACTTGCTGCTAAAGGACACCTTGCCCCCACATCCATCCCAGAAAAGGTGTTGTTGATATAGACAGCAGGACAGTGGCCATGGAAGTTGGAGAGTGGCCATGGAATTTGAAATCTGCTAAGGAGTCTGTAACAACTGACCTGCCAAATCAACTAACCCTGAAAATGGATTGCTCTGGAGGATCGGGCCCATACCCAGCAGTCACTGGCACTGGGAGCTGAGGGGGCTACACCTCAATAAGTAGGAGGACCATCATGGTGGCCCTGAAGCAGAAGGTGACATCCCTGGGTGGAGCCACTGAAGGTGCAGATCTTGGTGGCAGTAGCAAAGTTTCAAACCAGAGCTTTGAAGGCTGAAGTGGAGAAGGGTTCCATGTGAACAGCAGTTGAACATGGTTCAGTCAGTCCTGAGAGAGATAGGTGAGCGCCATTCCCAAGGGATGGGCAATAACCTCCATCACCCTCAGCCGATCAAAAGGGAATTGCATTCAGGTCCCTGAATCTGGGGTGGCTGAGATGGGCACCTCATAGCGTCCAGTCCAATGACACAAAAAATCCTAGAGAAGCTAGTGGGGGCCCCTGGGAGAGTTCTTGTTTCTTTGTAAAGGGCAGGGTACCCTGGAATGGGTTCACCCTGACAGATGGGCCCAAGACCTGGAAAGCATCACAGTTCTGGCAGCTTCACGTGAGCTCTTGCCAGCCCTTGAAAATCTGGGGGAGAGGTTGTAAGTCTAGCACTGAGCCAAACCCATATCCACAGCAGGTCTCTAAGGTAAACAGCCTCTGGCATGTCAGAACAATATAGGCAATTAAAGTTGTCAAGCCAGATCTGTAACTTCAGGATAAGGATTGGCTGTAAGGGCTGGGTCATTCTGTCTTGGGCATGAAGTGGAGCTGGGTGTGCACTGCAGCTGGAGGAGACATCACCTCCTTGCCACACTCCCCCACACAGGGGGGGTCAGGGTGATGATAGGAGTGACTCTGAACATGTGCTGGCCCCTTCCTGTGAATCACCCCAGCTGAGATGGGTGCTGGTCCCGACTGGCATCCTGCATAATAAGGCAGCCAGCAGCTGACATAGAACTGGTACGGACTGAGAGACTCCGACTGTTTAATTAAAACAAAGCATCATGAAGGCCTGAGACAGGTGTTAATGTGATGTGATTTCTACTTAGTGATCTGAATTTCAAAGTGAAGAAATTCAATAATCCTGAATAAAGCATCTAGTTTTCACTGCTTGTTTTGTTTTTTTCATACTTGGTGGATTTATCTGCAGTCATTTTGGTCTCCTTCAGAGGTTGACAGTGTTTTGTATTATTTAATAATAAAAGTTATTGCTGCACTTGTCTGCTCCATGAGGGTGTATTCATTTCTATGTAAATTGTGTTTTGCCATTCATATTCCTTCTGATATAATGGCTGTTGTTAACATTATGTAAATTTCATGATGACATTCATATTTTGCTTAGTGCACTATCTATTGTTGATGTATTGTCTTGCCCCTGGGCCCATGTCATGGTTGAAAAGGGTCCACAGACCTGACAATCTACCTGTTTTCAAACTGTAAATAAAACATGTTAGGTACAAATAAATCCTTCTGCAAAATGGATGATGATATACCCTGCACAGACACTATCTGTGAGTGTGGCCCCTACCATATACCATTTGGCTAATATAGCTGCAACTTCTAGCATTGTAGTATGGTTTTGTAACTCTGTTCACCAAGAAATCACATTGTACAAACTCATTAGTGGCCATGGCTGATTGCACAATTTTTATACATTTCTGAAAAGATCCACCATGTTGTTACCCCCTTTGAGGTTTCAGTCAGGCTCATTACCATAATGCTGATAATTTTTATATCATTATACGGACATTAGCATATGATGCTGACTGTGCAGTCTGACCTGGTTACACGATATAGCTCTATCTGTGTCACTGAATGGGCCCCAGCTTGTGCTCTACCACTCACTGCAAATTTAATGCATTGGACTGCTGATTTCTGAATCATACCCCACATCTAAATTACACAATTTCTATGGTATGAAAAGTTTGTTTGTGAAACTTTGAAGAAATATATAATTTTGAGGTTAAGTGCATTGTAATATATAAAAACATTTATATAAAGACTCTGAATTACTATTTCACTGAAAAGACTTTACACTGGTAATATTGCTGTTTGTACCTGTTTATAGTATTTGCTGTTCACAACATATTTATGTTTTTTTTTTGTCTTAAGTTTTTTAACTTGATTTTTTAGACAATACGACTGCGGTGGTGGTGCTGCGGTAGCATTGTCACCTCACAGTAAGATGTTGCCCTATTCGATTCTCAGCTGCAGCGTCTTCTGTGTGGAGACATGCGTGAATGGGCATACCTCCGTTGAAGGTTGTGCATCAGAGCTGGCAACTCAGCACGTAAAAATCTACTGCCAATCATTAGCGGACCGGAGTTCCGCTGTGGCGACCCCTAACCGGGAAAAGCCGAAAGACACAACAACTCTAGACTCTAAGGAAGTGTATAGGATGCTAGATGAGTAATTTTCCACAGCTCAGAGGCATTAGTTAGCTGTTTAATGTACTTAAAATGGTGCCTAAAAACTCTGATAGCCATGATGTAAATAGCAATTTTTTGTTAATTAAGCGGATACAAGTGAGCTTCAAATCCACAGAACCATCAATTTGTATGGGAAAAATGCATGACATTAATTACATCATTGTCTAAAGGACATAAATATCACTTATCAGGAGGTTACTTGAGTAAACACATAAAACATTTGGAAATATAACTAATTTGCAAATTTATTTGGGAAAGATAAAAATCAGAAAATGATGAAGGGCAAATAAGTTAAATAACTCTTAATAAGTATGATGTTTCTGGTACAAAGGTAGAGAGTTTTATTCAGAAACATGGTCTCTTCAACTGTACTAACTACTAGAAACTGACACATTCACAGTGATGAGTTTAACAAAAGTTAGTGGAATTTTTTTTTTTTTTTTACCATGTTACAATAAAAGGATTTTTTCTGATCATAAGTGAATGATAATAGTTTTCTGGGACATGGAGCATTGAATGGTAGCAGGGACCTCTGATAAACAAGAATTGTAATAACTGTATCATCACCAGTCCAGTGCTGTGATACCAGCCATCCCAAATGTATGCATGCAAAATAATGAGAGACCCCACCTTCAAACAGCACAGATGATAACTTTCATGGGCAGTTTCTTTAGATTTAGTCATAATACAGTGAGAATGTAGTTCCTTTATTTCACCATCAGGCCTCTGAACATCCATGTTGTCACTGTTATTAGGGGGATATTAAACCTAAAACAAATTACATGAGCATTTAAGACTGGGAAAGAAAACTCTGTCATAGGATTCATGATGAGTTATCAAAGAAGATTTCTCTGACAAACAATACTATGAAGAAATATTGCTGAAAGTCACTTAGCAGTGAATTACAAAATAAGCTTTCTTTGCAGGGTGAAAGCTCTCTGTAACCGTCTAGAAAGGGAAGAACCCCCCAAAAATAAACCTGACTTGTGTACTTGCACAACAATGGAGAATTTATTGATTTTATTTATTTACATTCATTTACTGGGTAGTGTCTGGCTGGGCCAGTAACCCATTTTCAGCAGAGACCATGGAGAAAAACTTCAAGAGAAGTATTAAACAATTATTAAACAATTACTTAGTGCTGGTTGAAGTTAATCACATTACATACATTATAGTGGAAAACGATTTTCAATGAGCATATAAAATATAAGATGATAAGACAGTTACATACATGGTGGTATCTTTGATTGACCACATCTAATATAAAAAGATAATCAAGCCAGACATGGTAGTGGAATATACTCTTTCAAAGACCACAGAAAAATAATTATAGCATAAGCAATTGTTTTTCTGTTAGAGAAGAACAGGTAGGAATATAATATAAAGTAAGATATCACAGAGTGTTAGGACAACATAAGAAAGGGGGTTATACAATGTAAGTTAGTGGGTCAGTCAGGTTTTTTGGGATCAATCTGGATGGGTGCAGGACCATAGACAATGGTTTGAAAGGTGTACTTTTAGTAGTAATTTGAATTTTTGATTATCAGGGTTGCTAAGTATTTTCTGGGGGAACAGGTTTCAGGATTTGGATATTTTATTAGAATAGAGACTGTCACCATATTAGTTTTTGGACTTATTTATTTTTAGGAGTAGTTAATCTGATTATCTTAGGGACCTGGGATTGGTATTAGGCTCAACTAGGTTGGAGAGAGCTGGGTTGGAGAGAATGAACAAAGCTAATGTCCTCTAAAGTGACTTTCAGTGATATTCCTTCATAGCCCTATCCATCAAAATAATTGCTGTTGGATACAGGTCATACTCCATTCTTATAAAAGCATCTTTTCAAGTACGATATTGTAGCCAGGAAAGACAAAGGACTAGGTTGTGAGGCAATTTCACAAATATGCAGGATTGTGCAGGAATTCTTCAGTATGCTAAAAATAATCCTTGCTATGTAGCTCCTAGTCTTTCAAAAGCTGAAACATCTGAAAACATACAGTGCAACAATAGCATTACATGTTAGGCAGAAGGGTGGACTGAATGATCAGTTTCTCTAGTAAAGAACAAGTCTGCCATTTGTATATATAGGCCAATTATTCAGTCAATACAAGTGTGGCACTGAGGTTTCTCATATACTAAAATGAATCATTACATCATAAAGCCTGCACTATGAAGTCACTAGAATTAAACACAAGTCTACAAGATAATCTAATTCAGTAATGTAACCCTTTAACTATAGTATTTGCAAGATTATTGCATTTCAAAAGGTTGTTATCCTTTTAAAGAGCAGTTAAGCTGTTTTTCCAGAAGTATGTGAAGTTTGACAGATTGAGCTGTGGCATCTGCTATAACCAAATTGCAAAGTTTAAAAAAATAATGCATCTGAATTAGTAGCGGCTGAGGCGTAGGAAATTATATAGTTTTCAAGTTCTAATGTGCATCTGTTCTAAAGTTTTGTAGTTAAGTAGTGAGGTCTTTGCAGGCACTTTGGACTGCTTGATGTTCTTTTTCCATTCCTTGTTCCACGTTTTCCGTGTGTGTGTGTGTGTGTGTGTGTGTGTGTGTGTGTGTGTGTGTGTCTAATTTCTGCTGATAAAGTTATTAAAGGTAATAAAAGAAAATTAAACACAGTTTTTATTTTGAGATCTATTTGATAAGATATACTTCAAAGTTTAAAAGTCAAACTAATAAAAATAAAATCTTGAAGATATTTTGCCAGTATAAATAAATGAATACCCAGGGTTATAATGCTTAGCTCCTTTAGTCATCTTACTGAGGTTAAATGTCATGGAACGCAACATTTATAAAAACAGAGATTGCTAACTGAGATATCAAAGCCAGCAAAACAGTCAAAAACCTTTTCACATGTGAAAGGTTATTTATATGAGGAGATATACCACCAAGAACACACTGTTCTGTCAGAGAATATAATTATCACTACTACATAAAAAATGAATTATGCAAAATTACTTTTTTTCTGCAAATTTTGATGTAAATGGCTTAACATCTGAGTCATGACATATGTATTAAAATTACTACTGAGTTGTTGTTTCTAAGAAAGATGCAGAGAAGAGTGATTACTGCTGAAATAAGGGAAGCATCCAGTGCCTGTTCAGCACTTTTCCAAGTATGCCAAAGTAGGGACCAGATAATTCACATGTACAGCTGTGCTAATTGCATGTGTATATTTTTAAGGTGATGTCAACAGTGCATGTATGCACCAGAAATGGTTCTACTGTGAAATGCTGACTTCCTGAAAGTTCATATTTCGCAAGAACCAAAAAAATGCCTGAAATTCAAAAGAGCAAAACAATTCCTTTTTCTTATTTATTTTTTGGGGAAAGACCCCCCCAAACTTACATATACCAATTGTATGGTTGCACCAACTTGAAAAGGAAGAAATTATACTAAAAAAAAGTAAATTATTGCTTGCACACAATTAGTAATCCCACCATTTCTTATGGGAAACAATAATGTTTGGTGCTATGCCGTTCATCTTTTTTTCTTCTGGCTACTGATGCTCAAGCATATGTAGAGAAGCCACCAAAAATATTGCATTTGGAGGACTTATGCTGGTAGTGCAACAGATTGTAGGTCTAAAACCTAACACAAGTACTTCATTGCTCTAAAGAATGTATATACTCAAGCTAAATAACGGAGAAAAAAACTTTGTAGTACAACAAATAATTTATACTAAATCTGACTGGTACTTTTCTGTATAGTTCTTAGAATAACCCTGACTGTCGTTTTATAATTGCAGGTTAAAAATATTGCAAACTTTGTAATGCACTTATGTATTTATAGTGAGTTTCATTTTTACTTTTTGCATATATTTTTCTTAACCTTTTTGTATTTTTTAAATACTGTTTCTGTTGGCTAATCATATAAGACTATAAACTGAATATTTTTAACACCTCTCCTTCATCCTTATTATAGTTTTGTTTGCTTATTCCTACTGCAGGGATTCTCCAATACCTCATTCTTCTTTAATAAAGCTTTAATCTTCATCTCATTATAATGTGAAAGCCTGATAAATCTACCACCCCTCTTTCTAAACTACATTTGACTGATTGGCAGATAATCCCAAGGATGAATATAGTATTCTCAGAAAACTGAGAAGTAATACGAAAAGGTATAGAAAATAGATAAAGGGGAGAAGAAGCCCATATGTCCTGCAGGGAGTGGAGTACAGTAGTAGCAGAGCAGTGAGGAACAAATAATTATGAAATGCATAGCATGAGCGGTGCCTTAAAAACAATTTATTTTGCTTTGCCAAGTGGAAGGAATTGCAATGCCACCCTCCCCTACATGCATGTTGTACAGTGTAAAGTGTGTTTTTGTCAATAAACACCTGCTCAGAGTAGTGAAGCAAGTAAATATATTGGAGGACTGGTAATTGGGAGATGGGTAAATGAGGTGTAGGTGAGAGGAGGAGTTAGTGAAGTACAGGCTGCTAGGTGAAAAGCAGGAAGTTGTCAGCAGACAGGATATGCTGTAAGAGGTGATGGGGAATGGAGATAAGATATTTAAGCCAAGAAGAAAGGAGTGTTTAGTTTCTTGGCATGAGAATTTGCGAAGGTAACTTTATCTTGCAACTTGCCAACTCACAAGTGACCAATGGTAGAGTCAGGTATTCGGGAGTGGATACTGGTATAAGGTATGTAAGAGTTTTATTTGTAGGAAACAGGATGGTAGGTTCTGGTCTGAGTGTTGTCTGCTGGGTGAATAGTTTAAGACCACATGGTGTCAGCAGATAATGTGTACTAAAGTATGGTGAAAACTGGACAATATATTTAGTAGTCTCCTCTGTCAGGAGGCTGTTGGTTGTAGGGGGCTCTGTAAGAAGGAAGAAATGTATTCATAGTGAGGGGTGCAAATTTGTCTACTAGTAGCACCACTGTGAAAGGTAAGGGTGTGGGAGATCTGCGTGCCTGTTTAAGGTGGTAAGATACTACCATTGCTTAAAAAAAGAATGTTTTTAGAAAAATCACATTTATCAGGACAGGACAGGTTTGGCTACCATTCTGCACTACTCTAGATCCCCTCTTGATTGGTTTGGAGATTCTGCACAGGAGATAGTGGTGTAACAGCATTGACTCTGCACTATGGGGTGCTGGGGTTGATTCCAGGCCAGGCAGCAAGAGGAGGGAACTGAGATAGTTATGTAGCAGACAGTATAAATTGGATAGCAATGGGCAGTTCATGGTATCAACTAGATCAAAGTTAGCTGCTTTAAAAAGCCATACAAACTTGCAAGATTTGCTCCCTGTTCCATATGGCTGGCAGGATTAGGGAACTGAAGAAGGGCCACCAAGGACCAACTAAAAAAGAAGAAGAAGAAAAAAAATATATATATATATATTTTTTTTTTAATTTTACAAAGTCTAAGGGACTACCACATTTCAACAATAATTGGATGAATGGATTAATTAAACAAAACAGCACACATTAATAAAGGTTCCAGACAGATAGCTCATAGGAGATGTGAGCGTTCATTATTTTCATGTAACAGCTATACCATGACTAAGTAGGATCAAAATTAATAATGGCATTAAATATAGCATAGGATAGGCACAGCAAAATTCTTATCATAGTTCAGAATGTCAGTTTTTGTTTAAGAGGTGTCTGTACCTTATCTGACAGGCAATGGCAAGGTCAGAGTATGTTGGATTATGCAGCATGAATCTGTAAGAATGTTTAATTCTGTATAAATATGAACTGCTGCTTACCCAATAGTTTCACTTCATTTATGGAAAAGGTAGATAAATGGATGACCTAGGAAATTCAAAGGCTCCTTCCTTATTCAACAATATTTCTGCTGGGGTCCTTGATCATTGCATGTTAGCATATGTCCTCATTCATTCATGTACACATTATTATTATTATTATTATTATTATTATTATTATTATTATTAGCGTTGTTGCCTCACAGCAAGAGGTTCTCCCGTTCGATTCTCGGCTGGAGTGCGGGGAGTGCCTTCTGTGTGGAGTCTGTATGTCCTCCCCACAGTTGGGTGGGCGTTTGAAAGACATGCGTAAATGGGCATGCCTTCGTTGTAGGTTGAACGTCAAGCTGGCACCTCAGCGTTCGTGAAAATCTACTGTCAATCATTGGCAGACCGGAGTTCTGCTGTGGTGACCCCTAACTGGGAAAAGCCGAAAGACAACAACAACAACAACATTACACTCATAGAGTTCTATCTGACCCTACTAATCAGCACTTGCTCACAGTTGGTCTAGGCCATCCTTGTCTATCATATATTTTCCTTCATTGGTAGTGGTCTCCCATTTCAATTTATTTCTATATGCTATGACAAATTAGTTAATTAATAAGATATAGTTTAGAAATGTGATTATTATTTCCAAGATTCATGTTTCATCATATATAAGGTAATCAGAGGGGTAAATATTCCCATTCAGGAAGTTCAGTTCATTGTTATTCTAATATTGGATTTTAGTAACTATTTTTGCTACTTCTAAAGTAACATGTAGCCCTGCAGGAAAGAAATGAAAATTTTTAAAAATAGATAACAAACTTGAGAGGTTACAAAAGATTCCAACAGTTTAGTATTACAATGCAAACAACATCAAGGTCATTATGAAGTATAGATCAATAAATATGAGACATGCCATTCTATAGTGAGTTAAAGCAGATAAAGCATTGGCTATGATGCATATGCCCTGAATTTGATTAAAGCTTTGGATGCTAGAAGAGCTGGGTAAAAGAGGTAGGAGTGAATGGCAAATGCTGACTCATCTACCCTGATGAGGGAAACATGCAGTGTGGTGACTTTTTTATCACCTACAAGTAGATATCTTGCTATGGAACAGCCATAAATAGGAGATGTGAGTTTGGTTTACCAAAGTGAAGTGAGTAACCTGTCACTTCTTCCAATTATCATGCTGGTAGAAACACTAGTAGGCAGAAGTCAGAGTAGGCCCTTGGAGTAATGAGGACAGCCATATCATCCAACAAGGGTCAGAGTTAAGCTTAAAAAAGATAAGAAAAAAAAAACTAGTGATTACATGAATGAGAGCTGCAATCAGCTCTCACCCTACAAGGAACAAATAGACTGATATGATCTCTGAGGGTTGATAGTTAGAAGGCAGTGTGGATGATAAAATAATTAAAAAAGAAACACATGAGGCAAATGCTTTACTAATTCTGAAGACTGGAAACTGGAAGAGGTTTTAACGTGTTGATAAAAATTTCACAAAGCATATCTTTTGGATCACTGTTCTACATAGGGAATCAATGTCAACACATTTTCAATTTCTATGCTGGCTGTGATTCAAAGATCTTGGGCTTTTTTTTTTTTTTTTTTTTGCAGTAGTACAACAGTGGTGTTAGTATTTACTTTTAAGAGGGAAATGAGTGGGCTTATCCCATTGCTAAAAATTCTTTGTTGTTATTTTTCTTTGGTTTAATAGAAGTTGTCACCATTTTGTTTAATTCGTTTGAACTTATACTATTTTCTTCTCCAAACAATATTAGTGGTACCATAAAACATACTCATAAATGGCAGCAGAAAGGTTATTTTTAAGACTTGCATCCTTTCCCTGTTGAAGCATGTATAAATATATTTACAATGGCAAAATTTATACAAGTATTTAATTACAGCTCTGAAAAAAAATAGTATACTGAGCTAAATTAAAGTAACCTGCCTATTATGGAGGCAAAATGAGGGTTTTTGAATTATGGAGTACCTTAGAAATATTAAGGATATACCTAAAAGAAAAGCTTTTTCAGGAAATGTCAGTCAAATGGGAAAAGACCATCTGGTTCTGTTCATGGAAGTTATACACAAACATCTAAGCAATGAAGGAAATGTCTTGAATTTGCAAGAGTGCAGGAAATACTACACAACACATTTACCTACAAATGGTAGGAGAAGGCAAAATGAGAAGGGGGGCTTAATTCATGCTTATAAAAGTCAGTGCAGTAATTCAGGATGTCTAACTATTGGTCCATCTGATATCTGTCATAAACTGGATGCAATCACATACACCATGACAATGATATCAAAATAACTGGAGTTAATGTATCCATTATGAAACTATAATATTTGGAGATCTTAATACAGACTGGCAACTTACCAACTCATACAACAACAATAACCTTATGATAAATCTATATAGTTTCACTCAACTTATCAACAGACCAACAAGGTTCAATAAAGGTACAAACAGACAATCTACTCTTGAATGGATTCTTACCAGTAATCTACTCAGTATTAAACCCTCTGGATTCTTACCTGATTTTATCGGCAATCGCCATGCTTCATTTATATAAAACAGCTAAGTAAAAAAAAATAAGTCATCTATAAGCAAATATGTGATCTAAATAAATTCAACACAGAAGCTTTTAGCATCAAGCTAACACAATGTGGCTGGTTGTCACTAAAAATACTACTCTTTGACATAGCAGTATCCAAATGCAACACAATATTAGTAAATGAAATCAACCTGCCCTACTTCAAAAAAAAAAAGAGTAAAACCCAACCCTGGTTTGAGCCAGATCATAGTCAAATGGCACCCTAGGCAGGGTTATGGACCAGGGCGTCCCACCCCCTGCAGCCTTCCCAGTGCCTCATTACTTGACTGCCTCTCCCTAGTTACCATAAACACTGTTCAGACCTGTCAATGTGCACACTATTTTTTCTTTATTTTTGCAATGATTACATAGATTTGAATTAAAACCTTTATGCCAGATTTTATACCTCAAACACTGATGTCCATTTAATAAACAAAACAAAGCAGTCTCACATTAAGAAAAAAGACTTAGCACGACCAAAAGTAAACTTCACTTTCCTCGCATTAATTGAAATGCTTTGAAACTGATATTCACAGAAAATGAAACTGGCCAGTGGCATTCTATGTTTTCATTTATATCCATGCACACAAGTCCTGCAAAGTGAGATTAAAGACTTTTTAAAAATAAATAGATAAGAGCATAAGATATTTTTATCCACAACGAACCCACACTACCTCCACCAGCAGTTGCAGACACTTTGATTGTGTACTCCCCTTATTGTTATGCGAATTAAAATTACATATATGTTATTGGTAGCTTTGGATGAAATGCATAAAACTGCATAAAGATCACTTGCATCATATGATAAGATCCAGCCAGATGTATCAAAGTTTAAATAGAAGAGTATTTATGAGAACATAAGAAATAGCAACTACCTGATGACATATGCTAAGTCAATATACACAATCTCACCAGAAGTAAAAGTCATCTGGATAATTCACATTAAGGAGATCTATTAGTAATGCAGAGGTTATTGTTAGTAACAACTTTGCATTTCAGTGCTTCATCTACAAATGCAGTTTCTGCTGCCTTTAATTGACTTTATTTGTTTAAAAACAACGTGATTACAAATTGTGTGATGGTGATGATAATACTGCCACAATATTTCCTGAACTAGATCAGCTATGCAATAGGGAATGGCTTACAAACAATAACAACAAGGTTCCTACTTACTAGGCATGCAGTCCAGGACACTATAAAGGAGCCTAGCCCAAATTCCCAATTGTTCCCAAGTACTGTCTGGTTAAGTGACTTATTAAATAACAAGCAATAGGTAAATGAGCATGGAAAGATTCAAACTTTACACCCATGTCACAAGAAAGAGCTCATTAACCAGTCAGAGCTTTAGTCATTTACAGTATCTGTCAGAGTTGCAGTTCTTAATTAAATGCAGAAATCCTTTACATTTCTATCTTGCAGAGATTACTGTATCACAGTAATATGCAATAATATGCAGCACTCTATACACAATGACAGTTTCAATAATTACTCCAAATAATGTGACTATATAACCTGACAAATGTCAACACCTCTGCAAATAATGAAGACTAGAAAGAAGGCACTGCAAAACACATTACTAAAATGCAATAATTTTAGACTACTAAAATGCAGCATCTTCCACAATCCATGCCTAATGAATTAATTCATTCTTTAATGCAAATAATAAAGCAAAATTTAAAAAATATATATAAATTAGGCAGAAACCTTTGTTCAGCAACCAATAAGTCATGCACAAATCAGAAGTATTACTACAAATAACATACTTGTTTTGGGGTGGGTACATGTTTGCAGGACAACTGCATCTCATTTTTGACCTCCCTGTAAAATAGCAAGAATAGCTATCCCCTCTAATGTCACTCATTACAGGTCTGACCTACTGGAATGGCTGATAATGTCATATTGTTGCAGCATATACCTCCAGAGTCAACATACCTGGATCGTTGACCAATGGAGTCCCATGCAGGGTAATGATTCAGGCCCTAGTCAGCCATACCTGGGCTGTCTCTCCCAGTTACCATAAACGCTGTTCAAACTTGTCACTAAACATACTTTTTTTCTTCTTTACTTTTACAATTAGCACAGAGATTTGGATTTCATTTAAAACTTTTATTTCAGTTTTTCCAGAATAAAACAATGACAGATATTTTCTAAACAACAACAACAACAAAAAAAACGCTTGCATTGAAAGCATAAAAAAACAGTAAACTTTTCCTGTTTTAAAGCTCACATTTAGTGAAAATGCATGTGACAACCCATTAAACTACAAGAAATGAGCTGGCATTCATACTCAAATAGCATATAGAGAAGTATTAGTTATCATCTATATGAAGGGTGCAGGAATTCAAAAGACAAATGTGTATTGCATTTGCTAACAGCCTCAGACACAATCCACTGGACACAAGTGTTCCTGTTCAGGAGAATCCCAGGTGAAGTAATGTAGCAGAGTCATATACAAGTCAAGCAAAAGCTGACAAAATTAAACCATGTTCTTCAGGAGACAGATCTTTAACAGCTCATAGCCTTATTCAGCCTTATTCAGCCACACTGACTGCTAGATAGACTACTGTAGCACAAACACACTACATTCCATGTCTGTGTGCCTGCAAAGCTAAGAAAAAAATGTATTCAAAAAACATATTCATAGCTAAAATATTAACATTAAATTCATAGACTTCATCCTGTCCAGTTTGCTCACAGCTAAATAATAAACACACTTTTAATGTTCAACAGAGCAAGGAAACCAAGGATCACATCTGAAGAATGTGGCTGATGTGATGATGCTTCTGTTTACTATAATCAAATCCCTTCCTTTACACCGTAACTATTCTAGTCGGTGGTGGTGCTGCGGTAGCGTTATCACCTCACAGTAAGACGTTGTCCTGTTCGATTCTCAGCTAGAGCGTCTTCTCTGTGGAGACATGCGTGAATGGGCGTACCTTCGTTGAAGGTTGTGTATCAGGGCCAGTAACTCGGCACGTAAAAATCTACTGCCAATCATTAGCAGACCGGAGTTCCGCTGTGGTGACCCCTAACCGGGAAAAGCCGAAAGACACAACAACATGCAGTTACTAAGCCTGCATTCCTGGGGACCATTGAGGGGCCTAGCACAAATTTCCATTATCCTCAAAGTACTGTATGATTAAGTAACTTGATCAAGGACATGGCATAACTATAAGGCAAAATCACAGATGTTATGCAAAACTGGTGCCAGATAAGAACAGACAACTCTAAGTCACTTAAAACGTTAACAGGACAACAGTTTCACATCAACATGTGTTTTCTGAACCACAAAAACTGTAACATTCTAATGACTGATAATGGCTGATTGCAATCCTCAGTGATTTACCACAAGAAAGAAACTGAAGGAGGCTTGACAGCTGGTGTGCAGATTCAAAACTCTTGCCCCCATACCTAAGTTACAGGGTTTGACTCTGAGCAGTTCACTAAACTAGACACACCCCTAACTGGGGCCTTATACTCACTACCCTGAGTTATTTGAAGGCTGGCTGCATCTCATTTGTAATGGTAATACTGCTGCAATATAAAATTGTTGTATAATGCAGTAAAACAAAATATCTTCCCAGGCTGTTGCCTTAATTTCAAATCTACCATGTGAAGCTCCCGTCCTACCTTTAAAATCTCACTTTGCATGTATTTTGGTATGCTGAACAAGACATTGTTGAGCTCTTAAGGTAACATTTGTTATATTTTAAAGGGGAAAATTGCCTTTTTTCTTTAAAAAATAATGTTGCATAAAATCGAAAATCAGTGCTAGAAATTTACTTTTTTAAAAGACTGTAATGAACTTTTTTAAAAATAATGTTGCATGAAAATAAAACAGATTTTTTTAAAGCAGGGAATGACAAAAAATAGTAATGTTGCAAGGATGAGGCTCCCCACCAAGCAACAAGCACTAGGCAGCTGCCTGCTTAGGTTACCTTGTGCTAGATACAGCCCTGCCCCTGCCCCATGATTAGCAAACAAATATATATTTATATATATATATATATATATATATATATATATATATATATATATATATATATGGGTCCAGTATGTAATCCCGAAATACTGAAATCCCGAATTTCAGTATTTCGAAATTACATAGCTAAAAACAAAACTACAACACAAAATCCCAAAACCACATAATTGCGAAACTTTAAATCCCGAACATGCTCTACACATACAGCATACACATACACATACACACAACTCCCCCCACAATCAAATAACACCCCACACCCCCCCTACTTAAATATTCTAACACCGAGATCACACAGACACAAGTCCGTGCTTCATTATTTTGAATTTTGCACTTCTGCGGGTTTCAGAATGTTGTGTTTTCACCTATGTAATTTTGAAATACTGAAATTCGGGATTTCAGTATTTTGGGATTACATAGTGGACCCATATATATATATATATATATATATATATATATATATATATATATATATATATATATATATATATATATATATATATATATGTGTGTGTATGTGTGTGTGTGTGTGTGTGCGTGTCCCAAAGAGAAAAGTATGGACAAACTGGCTTAAATGAAAAAAAGAACTTATAAATGTTTTATGCACCTCAGATTCCTTGATTAAGAAGAAAAAGCAATCGTAGTATAAAATTTTCCAGCACAGATATCAGAATAACCCAAAATACTTTCGGCCCTCCATAAATAAACTCCTTCATCTCAGTCAATCCTCCATACACCCACCTAAATAAAAAAATTACACAGACATCATTGCTTCCCAATTTAATTCCCATTTTATACACACTATATTCTCTCTCTTGTCAAGGATACTCCACCTCCCCATCCACAATTCTACAAAATTCAGAAACTAAGCCAGGTTACTTTAGCGTTCAGCCTGTCCTAACATCAACTATAAAAAAGTACCTACATGAATTTAAACAAGCTGCACTAACAGCAGATAATCTACCTGCATATTACATAAAAATAGCAACAGACACCCTTGCCTATGCTATCTATAGCCTTATAAATTACCCTATCTCTGAAAACTATGTCACTGCCCGCTGGAAAAAAATTCATCAACCCCTTGCATGAAGGGGGAACTTTCATATTTCAGTAAGTATAAACCAGCGGCTATCTTACCACAATTGTCCAACTTCCTTGTAAAATACAGCCAATAAAAACTCATAAAATACCTCTGACAAAACAACCTTCTGTCTCATACCTAACATGGATTACATCCCCAAACTGCCCTTCTCAGTTACTCCACAGCTATTAACCAAACAAGAAATTCTGGTCATTTAGTGTTATCTATATTTCTTGACTTGTCAAAAGCATTTGGCACTGTCTGTCATCAAAATTTACTCACAGAACTTCCATCACTTAACCTTTCTCACACAACCCTGTCATTGTTCCATGGCTACCTAACTGACAGACAGCAAGCAGCCAAATGGCAGCAAAGTGTTTTACCTTTCCTTGCAACCATGTCCCACAATGTTCAGTACAATGCTTACTTTTGTTCAACATATTTATAACAAAACGATGCAATTTCTAAGCAAACATTTATAATGCAATATGCAGATAATGCCACACTCAGCTGCTCTGCCCAATCCTCTCAGATCTTAAAGAATTTGTCCAGAATACCTCTCAAATATAGAAACATTGCTAGAAAAATCTCTTCTCCTCAATCCAAAATAAAAAAAAAAACTGATTGAAAACAATCATTCCAAATCCTGTCCAAAAGTAATAACAAAATAGAAATAGTTAAACAATCAGAACTACTAGAACCCATCACTGATGAGCATATATTCTAAGCTGTTAAAAACCCAGCAGAAACTAGGTTTATTATACAGAAATAAACATAACCTCACAAACAGCACTAGAAAACTATTGCAACAGCCTACTTACTCTTCATCTTAACAAACCTTCACAATACCACAAAACTGAAACAAGACAGGTGTTACAACAAAACAGAAAGATTTTGCAGCCAACTAACCTTAAAATGCTCACCACTGCATAGTCTTAAAAACAACTGTATTGGCTTGAGCTCCCACAAAACCTAAACAATTCACAATTTTTCACAGCCCATAAACTAAATATAAATAAAAAAACTGTCCAGCACTAAAAAGCACCCTGAAGCGGTATTCCTCAGATGTTCAATTATGTTCCTAAAATAATATTTTATAATTCATTAGCAATTCAAACATTATTATGGGAGACTCACTTTAATCATGCTGGTGTGTTTCTAAACTATGGACCTCACTCCCTCTTCAAATGCAACAAATAGACCTAAAACATGTAGAACTCAGGTAAAATAAGAACTACCAAATTCTTGACTATGTTCTTCCTTATTCATTGGATAGATCCATTATAATATTTTGCATTACTTCTGCTTACAATACTAATAGCCCCCTCCCCACACAAACACACACAGAAGGCTAATGCCTCTTTGCCACTTTATCTGCCTCTGAATTTTCACCTCTTTCATCATAGCTTATTTAATATTAGTAATCAGTAAGAACAATGTCATGTTGTGTATTATTAAAATTTGTTATGTAAACTTTTGGTGACAAGTTTTTTTTCTCCAGGCTTTTGATAAAAATGAGCTCTTTTACCCTGTTGGACTCTCTGTCAACAAATGGAAAATAAATAAATACGTTGAGTTTTTAGTTGGCTACATTATGGAAGATAGGCATATATTTTTGGATATAATGGTAATCACATTGGATGCACAGTTATCTTTTCTGCTTGTCATCCACTCAGACTAATTTTGTAGATTATCCTGTAAAGTACCCACTGCAGTGTGTGAATGGCAAAGCTTGACAGTTAGTGTACCAGAGTGAATCCAGCACAGCCACAGATTATTAATTTATGATATTTAATGTACAAAATCCACAGCAAGTATTGCTGAGCCACTGTCCTGAAATACCTTTTGACCCAGCTTTATCCCTGGTGTGTAGTCTCTCTATATTTAGTGTATTATTTTTAAGGTATTACTAATTTGTGAAATAGATCAAGTACACCATGTGTTACTTCCTGTACATCAGCAGTTCTGATCCTGAGAAGAAGTGAAGCATTTTAAAAATGAAAACCAAAGCATAACAACAACGTTATATCCTCCCACTGAAAATACAGCAGGTGCACATGGCTGCTTACCACTAGCATTAGATTGTGCCAACTCTGAGTAATACTTACAGGCAAATTGTGAAATTAAGTCACATTAATTTGCTCCTGAGAATGTCTAAAGCTAGTCACATGAATTAAATTATGATATTTATGACCGTGATAAATGACTGCAAAATGAATGTTATTATTCAATCTTCCACTGACTCACTATTGCTTCAGCAGGGGTTAGACCATATTAACAACTGATACAAAGACAATGGTCTCACAATAAATGTGAAAAATGTAGCACAGTTCATTTTGGTAAACAAAGCAGTTAAACATTCTAAGGGATCTAGGCACTCTTGTTGATAATTTCTTATCATTTCAACATTGTGTCTTCACAGTGGTTCACAAAAACTTCTACCTGTATCATCTAATTTGCAAAGCCATCTTCTCCAGGTCAAAAGAAGTTTTAATCCCACTTTGCTCATATCCCATCAAATTCACTATTGAATATAATGAGCATTTTGGCATATATTTGTCTAAAGATACCACTCAATCTGAGATTTCTCAGAGATTCATAATGGAAAAGATCAGTAGCATCAAAAAATCTTAGTTACCAGGACAGACTGACAGCCTTCTCTCTGTATTCTGTCTGTTACAGATACCTATGAGGAGATCTGTGTCTAGTCTTTTGGCCCATGAGAGATCCAACCTTTGATCTCCTATTCCTTCATAGAACAAATGGTCACACAAATTCCCAGTTAAATGATCTTCTTCATCAGATAAATAAGACATGCTGATGTGATAGATTCATTTTCCAATGTATCCCTCACTTCAGAAACAAACTTACACTGTGTGTCAAGCAGAGTCACACTCTTTTGTCCTTGAAGGTAAACCTAGATAATTAGATTGAGACCATTACATTCTTATCTGATCGCTGTTATCTTACCCTTCTTGAGGCTCGGAGGAATCTTCTGAATAGCTGTCTTTGACTAGGTTCGTAATGGTCTGCATACTGATTGCCTAGTACTTACCAGTGTAACTATGAACCTATACTTTGTAATGCAGGTAGTATTAAAACAACATATTAAATGTAATTATCTGGAGTTGGGTGTATGCCATGTGATAGCTTTTTGTACTACTAAGGGAGAAAAAAGTGAAAAATGGGAAACACGGGATCTTACTTAACAATATTTTTCAACACTCAAAAGAGAAAATAAAGAAATCATGGGATTAAATCTAATTTTCTGCCCCTCTTTGCATGCTCACCAACTGACCATAAGCTACTGTCCACCCCCAAGGCTGGAAGCGTACCAGAGGTGGATGGTGAAGGGTAACTGCATCGGAGCAAAGCAGCTGGCAGCATAACATATTCTGTCCTGCATGCCAGGGTATTAGCTTGTGTACCCTAAATAAGCAGATCTACAGATACAACATGAGCATTCCAAACAGAGGGTCCCCCTTCACATGCACATGGACTCATCTCCATCACAAGAGACTTGTCAGAACGTAGGAGAAACCCTCTTCCTCTGTCTGTCCCTTCCTCTTCCTGGAGTGGGAGAGTTGGCAAAAAGATCCTTCTCTCTCCATATAACTCTTCTAGGGCCTGAGATGCTAGTCAAATATGGGTTGTCTGAGTTGTACTCAGGGCTCCCTCCCTTTATGCCATGGAACCACACGTAACATAAGATTCAATTTAAAAATGAGCAACACTGATACTGCCTTTCCACTTTATTCCATTAAAGCTGCTGTTTAAAAATCATCTGGATTGCTCAGTTAACTTTTCTGCTCACCTTTACTCTTTGGAGGTAGCACTGCACTTTAACGACCTTGCATATTAGGTATTTGTGTTATGTTATTTTTCCATTCATACACAGCTATACTTAGAAATCAGCCTGTCTTAGCTTTTCAGGTTTGAGTTATACCTCATATTGTAATGGTACATTATTTAGTTATACTAAATATTCAATTAAGTCTGCATTGCCACAGAGCTAGTTATTTTATCACATATCAAAGAGTGTGCCAGTTAACCTTCTTGCAGTATTTGCTTTTTATGCTTCTGTGCTCGTTGTGCTTATTATTACTGTTTTAGATTTAATTAGGGCAGACAGATACATGATGCTATTCTCACTTTACTTATTTAAGCCATAGCCGCAAGACTGCAGCAATAATAAATGAAGATATAAGTGATATAAAAAACTTTCAGTATTTTAGAAAACATCAGATAAATCTGATAAAATATTTTGGAAGGTGTCATCTGCAGCAAAATGCCTTTGTAAGCATATCAGTCTAGGACTAACCAGGACCATCTACCAACCCAACATAGACAGAGATAGCTCTGTCATAGGAATCTGGCAGCGTGTATTATTTATTCTCAAAGTGAGTCCTACTATGTCCAGTCCTCAAATCAAGTTGAAGTAGCCCTTTGGAAATTTCTTATCAACTCTGCTTTATCTGTAGTATGTGTTGTCTCTACATTATGTGTATTATCGTAGGACAGGACACATTCAGTATGTATTATACATTTCTGGTATATATGAAGTTATGAAGAAATGTCAATGCACCTACCAATAATATCGTGTCACCCATATGTGTAAATTTACTCCACCACAAATACAGCAGCTCTAAATCTTTGTTTCCTGATAGCACCACATGACAAATCTGGGCAATAACTACAGCTAATTGGTAAATGAATTCATCACACCCAGATATATCTATGAACAAATATACTGTTTCAAATCACTAAGGCTTGCCACATGAACCAAACTACTATGTTTTATATTTTTTATGTAGCAAAACCATATTCAGTTTTTAATTTTCTGGGCCTTGGCATGTGTGACAATGGATAATTTTGCAGTACTCAGAATATAAACCTGAGGACCTAATATCTATCCACCCCATTCCCTCATTCTGCAGTGCTAGTTACTTAAGAGGACATTGAAGAAAATAACACTGCAAACACATGCTCCTCTGCTCATTGGCAAATAAACCAAGAACAAAGAACTATAGCTTAAAAGTCATTGACTTAAATTATACACGTGTACCTTTTCATCAAAACAAACCCAGTCTGCAAAGCAGAATAGCGTCTGTCAAAGCCTTAATAATCCTTTGTCACCCGCATTCCTGATCCTTGCACAACATTCATGTGAAGTCTAAAACCAAAATGAGAAAACAGAAAACATCCTATCAATGTAATTCATTTATTACTACAACCAGTCAGTCTGAATACAAATATGTAGTTGGTTCACACAACTTCCTCCCACCACTTTAACTGAAAACAAATTATATTTAAACTATAACCTACAGAATACAAGCATTACATCTCAACTCCCTGTCGTAAAACTACTTCACCTACTTATATTTACTATATTTTTCCACTTCTGATCCATTCAGGTTAACCGAGGTCCTCAACCAAGTTTTCCCTGTTAATAAGGATTTAAAACAGTATATTTAAATGTAGATTCTATAATAAAGATTTTTACATACTTGAATTCCCTGAATTCCATATGATGCTGCGATGGTGGTGCTGCGGTAGCGTTGTCGCCTCACAGTAAGACGTTGTCCTGTTCGATTCTCAGCTAAAGCGTCTTCTCTGTGGAGACGTGCGTGAATGGGCGTACCTTTGTTGAAGGTTGTGTGTCAGGGCTAGCAACTCGGTACATAAAAATCTACTGCCAATCATTAGTGGACCAGAGTTCTGCTGTGGCGACCACTAACCGTGAAAAGCCAAAAGATACAACAACATACTTGAATTCCAAATGTGCATACATCCATCTGACACTGCAACCATAAACAAAACCAAATCCTGGCTAAAGCCATTCGACAGTATCCCTCTCAGTATCTACAATAACACCTTAAAAAGCAGATGTCCTTGTAAGCATTCAGGAAGATGCATCTTTCCTCTGAGATAAAAATACTTTCACCTCCAAAATTATGACACTTTCCACCAAAAATCAATGACCATGGACCAAAGTGGCAAATCTGTTCTATAACCATTAACAATAACCTTTAAGTCAACACTGATATTTTCTCCGACCCTTTCCACTAACATAGATGTTAACATAACAATCATCACTTCTACTTAAAATCAAAGCACCTTATAGTCC
This sequence comes from Protopterus annectens, assembly GCF_019279795.1. Lineage (NCBI taxonomy): Eukaryota > Metazoa > Chordata > Ceratodontiformes > Protopteridae > Protopterus > Protopterus annectens. The sequence goes on from NC_056728.1 coordinate 1,855,315,837, forward strand.
TAATAGACTTTAATCTCATCTGTGTTCCTATAAATATCAAAACAAGTTACTCTACCATCTCCAACTTGTTTTGTAATTCTCCAAGTCTTTTGGGTTTCTAATACTATGATAGGAATGTACACCATTCCTAAGTCAAGTATGATTAAAGTTCATGAAATTAGTTTTGTTTCAATCTTTGATGTCAGCCAGAGGTGCTCTTTGCAGCACTTGCAATGCGCACAGTAATGACTCCTTCTGCAATTCATACGGAATTACATGTATGGCTAACATATCTAAATATGATTGGAAATATTTTAAGACCCATTGCTCCTACTACTACTGGAACTGGCTGGGTATCGTTCTTCCCCATTGCCCTTGTTTCTCCCTGTAAATCCTGGTATATTATGACTTCGTGTCTCTCTGCATGTAAGACACTGTAATCACTGGGTGTAGCAATTTCAATGATCAATGCTATGTTTGTCTCCTTTTCATGGACTACTATATCTGATTTTCTCGCATCTATTTTTTGCACTGTTGGTAATGGATGATTTCATGTGATATAAACTTCATATAATGTTTGCACAATCTGCATTGCAACAGTCTTGCCACATTATTATGCCTTTCAGTGTATGCAGTCCTTCTGCCATTAGTGTATCACAATCAGCAACAAGATATGTGACTGTTTCCAGTTCTGTTTCACAAAACCTACATTTGTCTGTTTCTCCCACATGTTCAATAGACTTTGTAAACCAATGTGCACGTAGTCCACTATCCTGGGCTCCCAATATTAACCTTTTTGTCTTTTGGTTTAAATTCACCTCTCCTTAACAATTCCTGCATTCAATTCTAATCAACATGAGGTTGTTCCAAGACTTTTCTATACTTGAAACTATATTTATGTATTTTCTACATTTCCTGGCTTCTCATCTGATCCTTTACCTTATATTTTTTCTTTTGCTTCTTGGCACATTCAGTTGCTGCCTGATTTTTATCTACTTCTGGCTTGATTTCCATTCCTGCTTCACTCTGATATGACTCTGCTAAACTAAACAGGGAAGTCATCGTAGACATATTCTCCTCTTATTTCAAAACTTTCACTACTTTTGGGTCTTGTGAGGTCAGCAGATATGTATGCAGTCCCACGATTGCAGATCTATACATGTAATTAATTTCGAGAAGGCCCATACTTCTTTCAGAATGGGGAATATATAATGTTGGTATGCACTGACTTTTATAAATAATTTGATAAGCATGAAGCATCCTTTTTGTTTTCCTGTCTAATATATCTAACACCTTTTGGAGATTGTCAATCACTCCAAAACTGTAAGTTAGGACAGGAAGAGAAAATTGGTTTATAGATCGGTATTTGTTCCTAGATGTCAATGCTGTTTTCAGTATTAATTTAAGTCTTCAAAAATATTCTTTACTAAGATTTATTCACATTTGTTCATGTTTTTTTGCTGATCCTTCAGTTCCCAGACTCATTCTTGCTTATGTTCTTTTGTATCACATTCCTGTCCCAAACTGATGTTTTCTTGGTGCTGCGGCTTTCTTGCTTTAAAGGTTACTTTTGCACATTTATCAAGGCCAAATTACATTCTTTTATCATCTGAAAAAGTTTTGACCAGTTGGAGTTGTACATCCAGTTCCTCATCTGGTGAACTATACAGTTTTAAATCATCAACAAAGAGAAGATGAGAAGTATTTAAACTTTTTTGTTTTATAGGAGCCAAATTGTAGCCATGACCTAATCTATTAAGTAGTCAACTTAACGGGTTAAGGGGAAGGCAAAAGAGCAGTGGTGACAAAGAGTCACCCTGGAATATCCCCCTTTGAATTGTTATCCCTGGAATAATAATTTATCCCTTATCATGGTATAACTGCATAGTGGCTTGCCACTGTTTCACGGGCGCTGTAATTTAATTAATCAATTTAAGGTGTATCTAATACAATTTAAGTACTCTTTTATCTATGAATGTGGGATAATGTCAAATGCTTTTTTGTAGTCTGTCCATGCCATACTTAGATTCTTTCTCTTTCTCGTTCTCCATTATGACTTTATTTAATAACAAATGATCCTTTGTTCCATATGACTTTCTTTTATTACCCTTTTGTTCTATTGCCATGATTGACTTTTCTTCTAAAGCACTATAAACTCTGTAAGCATAAATTCTGGTGTATAGTTTATATATCATTGGAAGGCAAGTTATTGGTCTATAGGTTTTAGGATAGCTTGCAGGTTTGGTCTTAAGTAGGTACATTGTTTTTCCTGCTGTTAACCAAGCTGATGTCTGGTCAGGGTGTGTATATAATTAGTTCTTACTCGTGGCTAAATCTTCATGCAAAGATGTTAATATTTTTAGCCAGCAGTTAGGTACTACTTCTGGGCCTGAGGTTTCCCAATTAGGAGCTTTTCTTAACTTTGTTTCAATCTCTCTGGCTGTTACTTCATCTCATTTCATATCCTGTACCTTTGAACTTCTTATTCTTTCTTTTACTTCTTCTGTCTATTTAGCATCTTTGTTATGTTCCACAGGATCTTCATAGATACTTCTCCAACATGTATCTATTTCTTCTTTTTTTGGTGGTGTTTCAATTCCTTTTGCCTTGTTTCCCAATTCTCTATAAAACTTTTTGGGTCATCAATACATTGCTTATTTTGTACTTTTCCTTTATATTTATCTACATATTTTCTAAGTTTTTCTGCCTGTGCTGATATTTTTAGTTTATTATTCGTGACAGTGCATGATAGATCCTGATCTGTTATAATACTGCGTATTCTTTTATCACGTCTATCTTTCTAAGTATTTTTGTTGATCTGTTCTCTCTTCTATACTCTTCTAATGGTGACACTTCTTCTCTTAATTGCTTTATAGTTTTCTCTATTTGATACTTCCATGATGGCATTCAATTTTTCCCCTTCCTTTTCCTTACTGCCCTGAGTTCTTGTGGTAAAACTTTATCTGTCATTAATTTATCTGCACAGTAATATGTTTTATTTACTTCTCTTATATCACATGAGTCTCTATGGATAGTTGTAATTACTGTATTCATTTGTTTTATAAAACTTCTAACTTTTTGGGTTTTATTGACCTTCTGTAGTATATTTCTTTCATTGATCTTAACATGTCTGTAAACTCTAATAAATCAAGCAACTCTTCTCTTTGATCGTTTACTTTTAAACTGAGGGCACATTCATTGCTCTAAATTTCCTGTGGTCATGCTATAGGAAGTTACAGAGCACCTTCCTGTGCCACATTCTCTACATTGTCATCCTGTGTCATCCATTACTTTTTCACATGGGAACTCACTGACCTGTCACTCCACAACATTGACTGTTTCAGAGTTGCCACAGTTTTGTGTTCCTTCCTTTGCTGTCTGACTCCAACTGAATGTTTAAACTCATTTCCTATGGAAGGCTCCAAAGTATGGAAGGCTCCAAAGTATCTTCATAGGGCAACTGATCATATGCTTTCTGCTCCACTGCTTTCTCCTTAATTTAGGTGTCCATTGCTCTATCCTGCTGCAATGTTATCTGAGTGAAATTTTCTACACTAAATCCTTCACTTTGCAGGTACTCCATAACCTCAATTTCTATTTCTTTAACATCTCCATTGCTAATCCTCTTTTCTACTTTTCCTCTTTCTTTTCTTTCTTTTTTTTTTTTTTTTTTGTATTGTAAAATTTTCCATGTCCAGATGCCTTTTTTGTATTTATCTTCAAATATCTTTGGTGCTGCTCTTTTTGTATTGATTAGTTTTGCTTTCTCCTTTGCATAAGTATCACACCATATTAAATCTCTTTTTTTTTCCCATGTCCATATTTTTTCTTCAGATGTCTCCTGCTCCTCCTGTTTCTTCTTACTTTGGAGACTCACTTTTCTATCATGCTGTGATATAACATGTGTTAGACTGTCTACACTAAATCTTTCACTTTGCAAGTATTCCATAACTTCAGCTTATATTTTTTAACTTCTGCTTGACTAATCTTCTGTTCTACATTCCCTCTTTGTGATCTAATTTTTTTATTGTGAAATGTTTCATATGTGGATGTCTTTTCCTGTATTTCTCTTTGAATATCTTTGGGGCTGCCTTTTTGTGCTGATCAATTTGGCTTTCTCCTTTGCATAAATATTGCACCACATCAAATCTCTCATTCTTTCCCATTTCCATATATCTTTTTTTATACCTTCCAAAAGTCTCTAGATTTTGTTCTTTATATTTTTGCGCTTCCTCAGTTACTTCTTTTCCAAACAGCCTAAGCTTTCTTGGTCTATATGGTGATTTCATGGATCTGTTGTATTAATGAACATAAGTTTGCAGTGAAACTTCTGTCAGTTTTTCTTGTGGAAGTAATTTTCTTTCCTCTGGTTTTTCTGTTAATCGTTTTGTATATCTTCTGTCTGGAAATTCTGAGCTCCTTGCATAATAATAACAATGCACAACTTCTTTCTTATCCTTAATAGTCCACATATCAGTGCATCTTGATGAGATATTGTGAAAAACAGGTCTATATCACCTTGTTAGACAATGAAAAGAGTGAACACTCTTTCATCGATCCGACAAGGTTGAAACCCCAAAAGAGCAAAAACATGGACATTGATTTTTTTCCCAGGGAAAAAATCGGTGGGCCGTCTTCAGGACTTTGCCATTCCCTCCACTATGGTGCAATCTCGGAGTTGGTATATTTAAGTAGGGTGGGTGTGGGGGGTGAAGCCCCCCCACTTCACTTTGTGTTTTAAACTTTTTTTTTGCGGAGCAGCAATTTTTTTCCCTGGGGAAAAAAATTGCTGTTCCGTGTCTTTGCTCTTTAGGTGTTTCAACCTTATCGGATAGATGAAAGAGCATTTGCTCATTTCGTTGTTCGATAAGGTAATATAGACCTGTGAAAAACAGGGTCCACCTCATGAAGATACTCACCAAGACCTGAGAATGAATTGAGTTCCAGCAATACTACTCTCTTTTACTTACTGATTTATCATCTCTCCATTCAGAGCCCCATCATCTCTCTGTTTGGACCACAATTATCTCTCCTTACTGACTCCTATCATCTCTCCATTCAAACCCAGCAATTCTCCAACAATGTATGCCATCTCATGCAGTGTCATACTATGTTAAATTTAGAAAGTGGTAATCGTGCTAGAAATGACTAGATATTAGCAAACACTCCATCCAAACTCCATCAGACACAGGTATTAGCCCCAAGTAAGTGACTTTAGTACTCTAACTATGTTCTTTTCTACCATAGTCCATTCCCCTCATGGTAGAATACTCTCCCTATGACCTTTTCAAAAGTACAATTCCTATTTTTACTCAAACTGGCTAACAATGACAGGGCACTTATTACTTCACAAAGTTACTACACCATTTACTTAACATATTAATACCTCTGAAAAATAAATTATGTTCTAATTACATAATGCATCTTTGCTTTCATCCCAAACTTAAAAAGAATGTCCTATCTACAAAGGTATTCTGCACAGAGACAATACAAAATGTTAACAATTACCAAGCCTGGGATCAATGCTATGTCCTCAAGAGTGCAAGAAAATGTTCAGTAAATAAAGAAAAGTAGTTAAACGCAAGATGACATTCCTATGCAAAAGCACTAAACAGCTCTGACAGGACTAAAACAATCTGATTATGTAACAATTCTTAATCTCCTCAAAATATGTACCAGACCATCTTATGTTATGATTTAATGGTGTGCAACTTTTATTAACACTCAATTTTTACTGAAGCCATGTTGTTATAACTAAGCTACTGCTCATACAAAATGCTAGGGCACCACTTCAACAATAGATAAAACTACAAAGAAATAATGGTCACACGTACTAAAAAGACATTTAGAGCTTTCATTAGTGCTAATGATGTCCTTATTCAGTGTGGATAAAAGTGCTAAATGTCTTTTTATTACATTTGTGACAATTACTCCTTTGTAGTTTTTTTTTCTGGTTATCATTGTAGTGCCCTAGAATTTTGTATTTTTGTATTGGCTGTTTATTCTTTTACACTAGTTGCTCCATTTTTGCTGTGGTACTAAATCACCTGCTTCCCAGTATATATATATATATATATATAAGAACAACTAATGCAGCACCTTCATCAGGGCTTTGTAAGCATTTAACGCTATACCTTAAAAATAACCCAGAAGCTGTCATACTTTAAGCTAGACTACACAAACCTTGAGCTGTTTCAGCAATAGTTACAATGTTATTTTGAGTACTGTGCTCACAATGTAATCTCATCTTCTAAGCATTAATTCTCAGAAATCCTCTAAGGTTCTGTATTTGGTACAGTACTCCTCTCCATCCTCATCAACCGCATTTCCAGCATTCTGTTTGTTAATGCATACCTCCTCTATACCAATCCTATTGTCATGTTTGAGATGGCGCAGGAAATAGAATATAATAAACTAAAGAGGTGATCATGTCATTACAAGGTTACAAACTGGCTTCAAAGGAGCTCAAAACCTTCCAATACTATTAGACACAGTTCTTCACAAAATCATGAGATTTTATAAACCCGTGAAACATTTTTTATTAATTAATGTCATTATTTGTTTTTTGCTTGTTTGTACATTTACATTTTTATTAATGGCCTTGCATACTTTTCAACCGTGATGCAAATCAGAGGCACAGGTTCAAAAGGCATGAAACGATATTGTAATACTAAATAAAGTACAAATGATACTGAAGTGCAAAATAACACAGAATGGGAAGTAACATAAGATTAATACAAAAAAAACCCCTCAGAATAGTAGAATCACTAGAGGATTTGCAATGAATAATTGGTTGCAAAGCTACAACACTGTCTAAATAACAAAACTTAACTAAGTGTGAGAAAAATGTTATAATAAGAAAGGATGATAATAACTGCCAAGACCTAAACATTACCTTTGAAGAAATATACTTTCAGAACAGCATCCAAACATCTTGCATTTTTACAACACACAGTAGTCCAGATTCCATAAAGTTTGTGGAATTCAGTGCATTTCTCCAAGTTCCACACAAAAGTTACAGATAAAGAAGTAATATGCTAACCAAGCAATAATGCCTGACAAGGTGTGTTGTGAGGCATGAGACCGCAGACAGAGGGCCTCTACACCCCTGGAATGGCTTTATTTCCACAATAACACACACCCTGGAGGGCATTATATCACTTAGAGAATGGGTTGTCTGTAAAATCGCTGTGTTTTACTTACTTATTATTTTTTATTACTATATATTTTTGATGTAAAATATTTCCTCTGCCTAATGTTTCAAACTTGTTGTAATATATGCTAGTGGAGTTGGAGGAAGCATTTTACATCCAAAGTATAACACTTTAAAAAATATCCAGGTCTTTACTTTATTTTTTGGTCCCTTACTCCTAAGATGTTTGGTTTGATGGCAGTCAATAGAGACTGGCATTACTAAATAATGACATGCATTTGAGTTTCAGGCTTTTATTTTTTTTTCAGAAAATTCATGCTAACAGAAATTCTTTATTTAAGCAAGTTTATAATTTTATAAGGGCAATAATTAAAATCCCTTTCTATTTTTGAGCCTTCATTCTCCCTTGATTCTAGATTTTTTCCAGATTTCTTCAGCTAAAAGGTGCAGAAGTATGAAACCTTCTTTACTGTTGCTGCTGCCCGTAGTCCAGCTCACTCACTCTCTCTATCTGTCACATGCACACCTCTGCTTCAGAAAATGCATACTAACACAAGTCCCAGAATTCAACTAAAATATGTTCCCATTTTGAGCCTTTGTCCCCCCTTTATTTTAGGCTTATCCAGTATCTTGAGCTAAGCGTCGAGAGCATATCTCTCAACTGTCCAGATTTTTGCAGAATATCCAGATTTTTGGCTCATATAGTTGGTCCATTCCTCATAAAATTTGTAGCGTTCTGTGAAATCACTGAGGATCAAATTCATTAAGTAATGACAGACATTTGAGCTTCAGACTTCATATCCTTCAGAAAATACATGCTAATGGAAACGCTCTTATTCTAGCAACTTTCTAGGTTTATAGAAGCAATATTTAAAATCCATCCCTATATTTGGTCCTTTGTTTCCCTGTTATTTGTGGCTCTGTCCAGATTTCTTGTGCCGAGAGGTTGAGAGGTATGACAGGTACGCAAACCTCTTATGTGATGCTGCTGCTGCTGCCAGGGATCACCGTTTCTTTTATGTGTGACCTGCATTAGATGAACGGAATCCAATCAGGAAGCAAAGTCAGCACACATACATACAGCAATAACATGTAATAATAATCAGTAATTAAGATATACATAATGCTAGATATGGACATACACACAGCACTGACATGGAATAATAACACATAGAAACACAAAACACACACCTACATTCACAGAGGCTCTCAGTAAAAATCTGCTCAAGCAACAGAGACTTCCAAAGCAGAAATGCAAGCAACCTCCACCCCCAACACAACCCAAATGACACATAGCCCACAAACTCAGTGTGCCACTCAACCATAGCCCATAAGGCATAACAACATACCCGACACTCTAGTCATAGGTGACTCTATAGTCAGGCACACTGATGTTCCACTCACCAGGCTAAACAAAGAGAAAGTTACTGTCAGCTGTCTATTGGGTGCCAGGATCCACCACATAATGCATGCACTCAGGTCATTCCACAACAAGTACAAATATGACTGCCATTGCCCATGCTGGTGTGAATGACCTGAGACATACCTCTCTGGACTGCATAAAAAGAGACATGGAGAAGCTCTCTGATCTTGTAACCCAGGCAGGTATGACCCTAACCCTGAGTAGCATCCTGCCATCACCCAGAATGATACCACAGTACAAGGACAAAATTATTGACTTCAACAATTGGCTAAGCTTCTGGTATCATTCTAAGGGGATCCAGTATCTGTCTGCCTGGGATGACATGATCGACAGACCACGATGTTATGCTAGAGATGGCCTGCACCTGTCACCCTTGGGATTCCGGATACTGGCTAAGGCTCTTGCCACCCCTATAGTGCCTTTTTTAGGCAAGGTTCAAATGACAAATTCATCACCATAACAGGTACAAGCAAGCAAAATCTGAGGGCAATGCTACTCAATGCTAGAAGTGTAAATCTCAAAATGCATTTACTCAAGGCACACCTTAAAATGGAGAACTTTGATATCTGTGCAGTGACTGAGACCTGGTTCAAGGCTCCAGAGAGCACCCCTGCATTACCAGGCTATAATTCATACCACACCTTTCGGCCACCTAACCTGGACCGAAACACTAAAGGTAGAGGCATGTCCATATTCATTAAGGATATCCACACCTCCAGGCTAGTTGCTCAGCATAATGTATCCGAGATTATCAAAGTGCAACTAACTCTGGGCAAGACTGCAATCCAAATTGTAACTTACTACAGATCCCCCACCATGCTCCAGGATTCCCACTCCTCATTTCTTGATACACTGGAAAATATTAGGGTACAACCGAACACCCTAATAATGGGAGATTTCAACTACTCCACCATTAACTGGAAAAACATTGATGCATTTTTAATAATATTTTTCATGGGACCTATTTTGTCTAGATCAGGTTTGCACAGATCTCTTTTTTTTATTCTCTAATGGAAATTATATATCTTGGTGCATATTCATATGTATATTATTTTCTTAGACTGGTGCTGATTTGGTTATAGGCTAACCTTTTTGAACTGTTATTTGTGTTTTATGGAAGGAGTGACTTTTGGTGTTATAGTGGGCAGGGCTATTTTTCTATTGGGGGGGGGTCTATTTAGGTAGGATTGTGTGTTTTGTTTTACAGTGTTTTTCCACTGATGAAACCGGTATGGACAATAAAAGGGTTTAGCCTTTTGGCTTAATCCAAACGTTTTTGTGCCTTTTTCATCCACATGCTGGCTATTTGTATTTACTTCAGGATTTGGTTCAGCCTTGCATTGTCGTACGTGCAGAATGCTTTTTACTGTGCTAGTTGCTTTTACTCTGCTGTTAGCTGGGTGTTGGCACTATCTTCTTGATATACTAGGATTTCTTCATCATCAGTGGGAATTTAGCCCTGTTGTTTCAGGTTAGATCAGTCGGACCTGTTCAATTTTAATATATTACAGTTGTGTCATCCTTTCTGGGTTCAACACTAGTCTTTGTTTGGAATTACAGGGATTTATTTCAGCATTTTGGCATGACACAAGATGGCGGTGTGAACTGTGATGTATCAGCTTCCATTTATGAGTCCTTGGGCTTGTTGGATTTATCATAAGACATTATTGCAGTACTTTTTATTGATGTTAGTGACGAGATCACCGTAATCTTTCAGGTACTGTTGGAGTCCTACAGGTTCGGGACATTGCGTTTGTTGTATACAGCGATTTAGGACTTACGGGACTTATTATATAATAGTCCTTTATGTGTTTTGAATTTTTGTGTGTATATATATATATATATTTTTTTTTTTTTGAGTTGTTACGTACTCATATTGTGTTTTGGTAACAATAAAGGAACTGGCATGAATAGTTAATTTTCGGTGATAAGCAAGTGGTGGTGAATATCGCAGTTTAGTTGGATAGTTCAACATCCTACTGGGCTGGTTTGCTACATTTGGAGTTCTTCAAGCAACTTGTGCAGTGCACCTAGGGATAATTTTGTGTATTAGTCCAGGGTTAGTTCATTCTTTAACATATTTGAATGAGAGGATGGTTGGACTTATTGTTTTACTCATTACGGCATATTCATTTCATCACCTGAGGCACAAACTATTTTTTGGATTTAGCATTTTCACATTTTATGCCTGTAGGTGCCACTGTATGGAAATGTACACCATGGATGGGAGATAACGATTCCAAATTGGACATTTGATATGTATAGTTACTCAATAAGTTTTTAAGTTGGACCTTTATTGTATTATCCAACAGAGTTTATTGTTTGATAAGTGTATTGTGTACTGTGCAACTTTTCTGTCAATTGTGATTAAGATGACTATTGCTTATTCTTGTAGAGGTGTTAATAATACTGTCAAGGAACTACTACAAGGAATGGCTTTGTGAGTTAACTGTTAATCAGGATTTTGGTCACTTCACACCATGTCATCATTACAGAAATGTACTGTATATGACTTTATAACATGTTCAATACAATATTGACTAGTTTTGATACATGTGCAGCTCTAGGTGCGGATGATTAAGATCATTTGGCCTATTTTGAATTCTGATGTACCCAAAGCTGTTTGCCGTCATGAAGGAGTTATGTGTTTGGTTAGTATATGGAAACATGTTTCTTCTGTATATGTGTATCTGAGGGAAATTGGTGTGATTCCCATAACTATATTTATCTTTATGGGGGATTGTTTATATAAGAGATTATGATCATTATCTGATCTTATTCTCTAGTATCCTTTGTCATAGATTAACTTATTGTCCTATTTTCCTGACTTCTACATTAATAGGAAGACATTTTTAACAGCATTCACATTCATGTGGATTCTGTTCTTTTATGAAAGTAATTTACCATTTGGATTTCTCAGTACAAGTATCTTTGGGTATTGTTTGCATTCAGTTTGATCTGATTGGATATCTTCCTGAAAAAAATTGTTTTCTTTTGGGTTTGGACAAGAGTCCCTATTGCCTTTTTTATTTTTATCCCCAGGGTGTGGGTTCATTACCATTATTCGTGGGCTAGTTGGATAGCTTTTTTTGCACAAGGTAATTTGATTGGTATGTTTCCCTGTGGACATTGTTCATCGTGCCAATATGTTAGTAAACTTAAACAGTTTACCAGCAAAAACACCAGCAAAGTTTATGATATGAAGTTTTTTGGGAACTGTGGGACCGATTGGGTTATCTATCTGGCCACTTGTAAATGTTCATCCTTTTATGTTGGTCAGACATGACGTGCACTTAGAACACAAATGTCGCAGTGATATTCATAACAAGCGTGAAACCAATGCATTGTATTGACATTGTATGATGCATACTAATGTGGAATTCCATTTCCTGATTATTTACAGAATTATTGGGAATAGAAATAATAAACAGGAATGGCACAGTATACTAAACAAAAAAATAATATTGGATCATTAATTTGGGGGGGGGGGCTATTCCCTCCTGGACTTAATGACCACTTATAATGATGCATTTTTAATAATATTTTTCATGGGACCTATTTTGTCTAGATCAGGTTTGCACAGATCTCTCTTTTTTATCCTCTATTGGAAATTATATATCTTGGTGCATATTCATATGTATATTATTTTCTTAGACTGGTGCTGATTTGATTATAGGCTAACTTTTTTGAACTGTTATTTGTGTTTTATGGAAGGAGTGACTTTTGGTGTTATAGTGGGCAGGGCTATTTTTCTGTTGGTGGGGGGGTCTATTTAGGTAGGATTGTGTGTTTTGTTTTACAATGTTTTTCCACTGATGAAGGCTTTGCAGCCAAAACTGGTATGGACAATAAAAGGGTTTAACCTTTTGGCTTAATCCAAACATTTTTGTTTTTTGGTGCCTTTTTCACCCACATGCTGGCTATTCATATTTACTTCAGAACTACTCATGTACCAACTCTTTTGCTCAACATTTTCTGGAATTCATAAATTCCAATGCCTTGGATCAACTTATCCACACCCCCACCAGGGGCAGCAATATCCTAGACCTGGTCATTACCAACATGGGCGACCGGTGTTCCACACCAAAGGTCAATTCCTCATTGGTCAGATCTGACCACAAGCTAACCACCCTAGACATCCACATCCTGCCCCCATGCCCCATTAGGGAAACCATCGTAAAAAACTTCTTCAAAGCCAACTTCACACTTCTTAAGACAGAAGTGGCAAAATTCACGACACCCATGCAGACGGACAATAGAGGTACGACTGCTGAATTCTACACAAATGCAGTTTATAAGCAGTTACACAAGTGCATGGATCATGCTATCCCTAACAGAACCAAGATGCTATCCTCCAAAAAAAGGGAGCCAATCTGGTGGCCCCCTGCCATAACTAAACTCTACAACAGAAGAAAGAAACTGTTGCAAAAAACAGTAAAATCGCATGATTGGAGGAACTCCCTGGTCAGCCTCAGTAAGAAGCTGAGATCCCACATAAAATCCTCCAAAGCTAGTTACGAAAAAAAAAAATCGCTACTGATTCTAAAGACAACCACAAAGCATTCTATAGCTATGTAAAGAATCTCAATTGCAGCACTCAGATCTGCTCTGAGTTACAGCACAATGGCACCAAATATACAGAACCAACTGATATTGCCAACATCCTGGCAGATAGGTTCAGTGCTAACTTTACCCCACTCTCACCCCTAAAGGGCCCATCTCTATACCGGAAGAATGCAACGTTCCTGTAATCCCGGCTGCACAGGTAAAAAACACACTCCCCAAAGCCAAGAGCATAGCATCCATGGGACCTGACAACATCCCACGCTGCGTTCTACACAAACTGCAGAATGAACTGGCACCCCACCTAAGTACCATGTTTAATCACAGCCTCACCTCAGGCTTTGTGCCCACTGAATGGCACACAGCGAAGGTTATCTACTGCCCCATTAGCCTAATGAGCCTGGTCTGCAAGGCCATGGAATGTATCATCATGGAACTTATAAACAAAGACATTGGTAATCTCCAAACTCTGGACCCCACCCAGTTTGGGTTTGTAAAAGGCAGATAATGTCTCCTAAACCTGATATACTTCTTTGAAACAGTCACCACTGTGAAAGTAGCAGACTCCAAATCCGACTTCAGAGCAGTGACAAGTGGAGTGCCACAGGGTTCAGTCCTGGGTCCTCTCCTGTTTGGTATCTACTTTTCTGAAGTACAGCTAACACAGAAGGTATTTGGCTAATGAAGTTCACAGATGACTGCAAACTAGGAGCCATAATTGAAACTCCTACTGATGTGGACATACTACAAAAAGGCCTCACTGAGACAGAAGCCTGGTGTCAAAGCCATGACCTCAAGATCAATGCTAAAAAGTGCATTGTCATCCCCTTTGGTAAAAACTTTGTACCCATGAACTACCACATAGTTGGTAGTCTACTTAACACCAAAAGTGTGATAAGAGACCTTGGGACACAGGTGGACAGTAGTGTTTCCTTTGATAATCACATTGCCATAGTAGTCAGGAGGAAATCCTTCTACATGACACACCTCATCAAAAAGGTTTTTCATCCAGGAAAAAAGAGGTCATTGTTCTCCTCTACTTGTCACTCATTAGACTCATTATAGAGTACAACACCCCTTTTGGTATGTACCTCACAAGACATCTACAACAACTGGAATGGCTGCAGAAATACCTCACAAAGAGGATTACTGGCCTCAAACAGATTTCATGCGCAGACCATATCAAAAAACTCCAGCTTTACTCCATCACATATTGCCTATTCAGAGGCAATCTCTGCCTAACATACAAAGCTATGTCAAACCCAGAGCTGTTGGACATGCTCCACTTAAAGAAATCCCAATACCTCCGAGCTACATGCTCTAGGGACCTAAACCTTGTCACCACAATAAACAGAGTATGCTGGAGGGATAGATTCCTGTCCCAGAGACTTTCCATACTCTGGAACAAACTACCTATCTATATCAACCAAAGCTCCTCATTAGCACTCTTTAAGAAAAATCTTGATGATTGGATGGGAAATAGGAAATTCACCTTGGGGATCACCTCCGTGGCTCTGATCAACAGGGGCACAGGAAAATAATTTTCTTGGGTGGAGAAAGCCAGAGTACCTTTTTGGCTAGGCTTATATAGGACCTAGGGCCAATAGCCTAGTACCTATCTATGAACCTATGAAGCTATTAAGGTATACATCACTCTCACTCTTCACTTTCTCTCTCTCTCTCTCTCTCTGTCATACACACACACACACACACACACACACACACACACACACACACACACACACACACACAGTCTCTTCTGCTTTCATGCAAGCATACACTCACACATGCAGACAACAATGTAAACACACATACAAACACATTTTTTTCCTTTGTCATTTATTTTCAGTTATTTCTCTCGCTTACTTTAATACACATATACACTCTCACACACAGACATAAACACATACACACATACACATACACACTTTTTATTTTACTCTTTTTTACTTGACATTCGCTAAACAGCAAAAGAGCTGCTTAGTGAGTATAAAAAAATGGCGATCATTAGTTTTTTTTTCAGTCCGGGCTCCACAGCAGCTTGATATGCTGCTGTGAAGTAGCAGACGCAATTTTCCTGTAGATTAACGCCCTGCTGCAGAACATTCATTTTCTAGTCAGGGTGCATGCTACAGGTCGCCCATTCTCTAATATGCCATAGTGTACACAGAATAACTTAGTGAAAATCAGATATATCCATCAAGGTTGGCACGCTCATAGGGATTCACGGCAAATCTGTATATGTCCAGACAAGTGGTTTGTAAACCAGGCTCTGCATTATCAATGTCCATCAAATGAAATTATACAATATCAATGCAAATAACTTAAAATCAATAGAAGAAGACAAATCTGCAGCAATCTATACACTAGTAAAAACATTTGCATACAACATTCAAGTGAATAATATTGCAAACAGTTAAGGATTTCATTGTAATCTTTATACAGATATTTAAATATATATATATATATATATATATATATATATATATATATATATATATTTCGAATCGTACTCCGTCGACTGTACTATCATTACCGTTTTTGAACTTCCGTGTTCGACGATAGTATAGTCGATGGAGTACGGTTCGAAATCTTCATAGTAAACCATATATATATATATATATATATATATATATATATATATATATATACACACACACACACACACACACACACACACACACACACACACACACACACACACACACACACACACACACACACATTCATCCATTATAATATACTAAATCCAACAGAATCTGCAGATTTCAACATAAAAAATAATTTAAGAAAAAGAGCAGTCACAACCACTTCACAATGGCTCACACTAGCTAACAATACATGTGCGACTAGTGTGGGGAATACAAGTAGCACACACACATACACACACACACACACACACACACACACACACACACACACAGTTAAATAGGGAAATAGAACATCTGATGTATACTCAGAGGGACATACATGGCCATTTTTTTTTTTTGAGAAGAGAAGAGGAGAAATGGAAAAGGCCAAGACAGAGAATGAGAAGGGAAAACAACAGGGATAAATATATAACATATCACAATACATGACAGGTGAGGTAAATGACACAGACAGCACACTGTACAACATGGGTGAGGAAAATTGACAAACAGGGCAAAGATGCATATCAGCCATGGTGCAATGCAGATGCACAGATGTACTTATGCATTATGTAGTGCTGAGAAGTTGCAAACTATGTAACAGTCATACCTGAAACAGTATGACTACTGGTAGTAGTGGGTTGTAGTGAAATAAATGGTGATTGCAGTACACAATGGATATTAATTCTAATAAAGTCTGTCAGCAGTGCAAGTGTAAACCAACATACAGTGTGGATGAAATAATCCAGGACAAGACAAACAACAGACAGACAAGAACCTCTATTCATGCATGTGAAAGGCAAAGAAACAAATGCCAAACAGAAGTATTGTAGCAAACCAAGTATGTCACTATACATTTGACAGCTACATATACACAATCTAAATAGTCTGATATATGAATGATATATGCCATGTCAGAGGCAACACAGATGTGTTGTTATATATGTGTGACCTGCATTAGATGAACAGAATCCAATCAGAAGGCAAAGTCAGCACACATATACACAGCAGTGGCATGGAATAATAATCAGTAATTAAGGTATACATATTGCTAGATAAGGAATGCCAGCTTGTGCCTAGGGATAAAGTAAAATAAATCCTGCTTAGTACCCAAAACCCAAGTACAACAAGAAAAATGACCTTGCCTGCATATACCTTGCATGTGTATAATGGCAAAATTGTTGTACAAGGCATTATTTTTAACAGTGAAACTCCATGACAATGATGCTAATGTAGAGGATGTTAAACATATGCCATGTATATGTGTAACAAATAGACAAAGGTAAAATGGGGAATAGAAGAGGACAACAAAGGTTAACATCAGTAAGGAAATGCAGGCAAATGAAATAGGCACACAATAAAGCTGGCCAGCTGTATATAAAGGACACATTGGGCATGCATATGCTCACCACACAGAGTGGTGTGGAAGTTCATCCAAGATACATTGAAGCGAATGGCTAGTATATGTTACATGGACAGACAGCATAGCTGATGGCGGTAAACATGTATGTATACGTATTATATAAACATAGCAAAGTGCAACAAGTAAACAGCAAAATGCATAGGTACACAACATAATATTCATAATCTCATACACATATGTACTGTCATGACATCATAATGGGACAGGTGCAACAAACACCCTTAATAGCATATATACAGCAATTTCCATGTATATGACTGAGCAAAGGGCAGTCATGCACATGAAAATGAAAGAACTGAATGTACACAGTTCCAATGTACAAGAGCAATTGTGTCTCAATCATGCTATGTGCATAAACATGTTCATGTATATAAATCATTTTCTACATGTTCCAAATGCCTAAATATGTGTGTGTGTGTGTGTGTGTGTGTGTGTGTGTGTGTGTGTGTGTGTGTGTGTGTGTTTGTGTGTGTGTGTGTGTGTGTGTGTGTGTGTATGTGTGTGTGTGTGTGTGTATATATATATATATATATATATATATATATATATATATATATATATATATATATATGCATATATGATCATACATGCTGTAATATAACTTAGAATGAGACAGAAACAATACCGGCAGGAATTATTTATTTGTTTAAATTTGTTTACTGAGAACATCTGACTGGACACAGATCCATTTTCAGTGGAGGCCCGGGGAGAAAAACTCCACACAGTATATATGAAATACATTTCAATACAATAATAAAGGTGATAACATACAGCAAGTGAGAAATTAGTAAAAAAGTTAGACAATAATTAAAAGTTAGACTACAAAAACAATTTGATGTTAACACAGTAATAACAGGCTACATTACTAGCTTAAGCATAGTAAACTAGGATTATTAACATTGCGTTCAGCTTTATAGAAGTAAAAGTTGAATAATCGACAGAGGGAATGAGAGAAAGAGAGCCAGAGGGGATGAGGATGAAGGTCTTAGTTGGTGTTTGTGCAAGGGCAGAGCCAGTGAATATTTAGGTGTGATTTGAGAACAGTTTTGAAATGACTGCAGGAGGGTAGGGTAGTTATGGCAGGGGGGAGGTTGTTCCAATGTTTGGATATGATGCAGGAAGATAGAGCTTCTCCTGCTGTTTTTGGCTTTGGTGATTTGGAGAAGGATTTTGTTGATAGAGTCTGGAGGAGTAGTAAGGTTAGAGAAGTGTTTGAAGTGATGGGATATTGAGGGGGTGTTTTACAAGTTTGTGAGCAAAGGAGAGTTGATTCAGGTATAAGAGATGTGGGAGTTCGAGCCAGCCTAGTTCTCTAAGGGACACACAGTGGTGGCTGTGGTAGGATGCCCCAGTGGCAAATTTTGCTGTTTTATTGTAGCATACCTCAAGTTTGCTTAGGTCTGACTGCCTAAGGTTTGTTAGTATGGGAGATGCATAGAGCAGGGTGGAGATTAGTTGGGAATTGGCAATAGAGATTTTAGCTGTTTTGGTGAGGAATTGGGTGTTTCTGTATAATGCACCAAGTTTTTTGTGAACGTTTTTTATTGTAAGGGATATGTGGGTATCACACCTGAGATTGTTACCAATCTCTATACCAAGTAGTTTTGTGTGGGCTGATGGAGGGTTTACTATCAAAAGGTTGAAATTCGTTTGGTCGACGTTCATTTGGTCGAAATCATTACATCAACAGGTCATAATATCAACGCCAAAATGTTTACATTTAAATGGTCGACACACCCCTCAAACTAACACTAGTGTTTTTGCAGAGGGGCTGCGCCCCCCCGCACCCTCCACACCCCCCTGCTACTTATATATTACAACTCCAGGATCACACAACAGTGCTGACAAGGATAAATCCTTGCCTGTTATCAACATAAGGTCGACAGAAGGTCAACAGCACTGTCTGTTGACCAAATGAACTACTTAATATTAATTAGTTGACCAAATGTGTCGACCAAATGAACGTTAGACCAAATGAATTTCAACCTTCTGATAGTAGACCCTGATGGAGAGATTGTGGTGTTCTCTTTGGCAAGAATATTGAAGTCAGGGGAGTTTAGGGTAGATTTGGTAGGTTGAAAGATAAGGAGTTTGGTCTTATTAGGATTAAGTAGGAGCTGGGCATTGGATAGCCAACTTTCTACGGATGAGAATGATTCCTGCATGATCTATTGGAGTTCTGATAAAGTGGGGGAAGAGCAGATGAGGGTGGGGTCATCTGTGTACTGTATGAGAGAAGCCTGTTTGGTGGAAGTATGTAGGTTGTTGGTGAAGAGGGAGAATATTAGGGGCCCAAGGATGGAACCTTGTGGGACACCGAGAGTAACAGGTAGGCAAGGGGATAGGTTATTGTTCCAGACAACGAACTGCTGGCAGCTGTGTAGATAGCTGTAGAACCAGTTGATGTCTGGCTTGGAGAAAGGGAGGTTGGGGAATGCAGAGAGTAGAAGTTTGTGAGATACAATGTTGAATACATTAGAAAGATCCAGGAATACAGCAGAGGGGAAGAGGCCATTGTTTTTGTGTTGAAGGATAGTATTGGTAAAGGAGAGCAAAGCAGTAGTAGTGCTGTGATGTGGTCTGAAGCCATGTTGGGTGCTTGAGAGGAGATTATTGGACAGAAAGTAGTTAGAGATCTGAGAGTTGATACATTTTTCAAGTATCTTGGAGAGGGGGGAAAGGATGGCAATGGGGCAGTAGTTGGAGAGGTCGGTGGAGGGGCCACCTTTGTGGAGGGGAATGATGTGGGATATTTTCCATAGTGAGGGAACATAGGACTCACTTAATGAGGGGTTGATTAATATGGAAATAGGATAAGCTAGGGCATCTGCAGCTATTTTTAGGTATTTGGCTGGGAGGTTGTCAGCAGCAAGTTTGGTGGGCTAAAGTTTTGTTAGAAATTTTTTTATGTAGGAGGTGGGTACTGAGGAGAAGAGGAAGGAAAGGGGGTGAATTGGGGTTGGGGTGGGCAGAGCAGAGGTAGGGAAATGTTGTTTGGTTAGGGATAGTATGGTTTCAGTGAAGTGTTTTTTGAAGGAGTCAGCTAAACTGCAAGAAGAGGGAGGGATGGATGGCGGGGGGGGGTGTCTACTTTCCCTGAGCAGAGGATCTAGTTAATTTTGGACTAGAATTGCTTAGGGTTGGGGTGGGAAGAGTTTAGGGAAGACTGATAGCAGAGGGATTTGTCTATTTTTATTTGTTTTTTGACCTTGTTACACAATTCAAGGAAGGATTGCCTATCTGAGGGTTTTTTTGTTAGGCGCCAGCGTTCCCAAGGTTTATCTCTAGTTTTCATTAGGTTCCTGGTGTTTTTTTGTAGCCAGGGGGAGCTCTTAGTTCTGACTTTGGTATTTCTTAGGGGGGCATGGGTGTTCAGGATGTTGAGGAAGGTACTGTTAAAGAAGTGGATGGCTTCATCTAGGTTGAGGTATTTTAGTGATGACCAGTTAATTTTCTGGAGGGAGGAGATAAAAGAGTGGGGGTTGAAGGTGTTTTTGTTTTGAATTTGTCTGTGGTTAATGGGCTTGATAGTGTTTATGTGATGTCTTAGCAGGAAGGCAGGGTAATTGTCGCTGAGGCAGTCAGGTAGACAGCCTCCTAGGTAAGAGTGGGAATCGTTGTTAACTAAGATCCAATCTAGAATGGTGCGATTATTAGAGTTTTTGTTGATCCGGGTGGGGGATTGAATTAGTTGTGAGAACCTGTGGAGATTTAGGTGGCGGGCAGGGTGGTTGTTATTACAAGATAGCACATTGATAGTAAAGTCACCTATGATGAAAGTCTCCTGGGGTAGGTAAAGATTTGCCCAGTTCAGGAGGTTTTCTAGGGGAGGTATATTTTGGCCTAGTGGGAAATGGCATCCTATAATGTTATTTGTTTTGTTTGGGTTAATTTTGAGATTGGAGTCAAGGATTTCTTCATTGGAAAACTGGGAGGCTGCCTTGCTATGCTTTTGGATATTGAGGTGGTGTTTATACATCAGTGCAACACCACCTCCTTTCCTGGATAGTCTGTCCACTCGTAGGATGTTGTATCCAGGTGGGTGTTTTTCCTCATTTTTGATACAAGGTTTGAGCCAGGTTTCAGTTAGGATGATGATGTCCAGGGAGTACAGGTTTATGTGTGCAAGCAGGTCTTCGATTTTGTTACAGATGCTTCTGATGTTTAGAAACATAATGAGGAGGTCAAAAGGCTTTTTGTTGGTTGTGATTTGAGTGATGGGGGAGTTTTTTGGAAGAGGGTTTGGGAATGGGTTATTTATGGTGGGGCCAGGGTTAGGGTGGATGTCTCCACTGAGGGCTAGTTTTGAGAGGGTGTTAAGACTGTGTTTTATGCATGCAGTGAAGGCCCTGTCATATTTTAGGGATATTCTGTATTTAGGTGTGATGGGATTTTGGTATTTAGGTAGGTGTGCTGTGTGGAGGTATTTAGTGTTAGGGGCAGTGTAGTTATAGAGTCAGTGTTTGAGGGAGGATGATGAGAGTGTGCAGTGAAAATGGTTGAGAGTTGTTACTGTGGAGTCCTGGTAGGATGTAATGTAGGCAAGACGTATGCAGGTAAGAATGGTAATTATATTAGCTAATAGCATGACTGTGCTAGGTTTAGAGTTGGGCAAGGAAGGTATGTGGGGTAGTATGGGGAGGAGAGATTACAGAGGTTTGGCCTAATTGGTGGATAGTTATGCAAGTGGTTATGGATTCAAAATAAATTTAGAGGTACTGGGGGCGGGTGAGATTTGGGGGCAGGAACGGGGGGTGGAGTTAACTTAGTGAATGTAGTGGGGCTTAAACCCCAGGCTACAGATTAGGGTAAGTATGAAACTCTGTAAAACTCATTAGTGCTATCTTTAAAATTGTTTAGTTGTATAGCCAATTGCAATTATTTTAGAAGGGAATTCTGAAATTGGAAAGGTGGGGGGGGTTCTAGACGGATATAGGAGGGCTCAGCATTGGCCTGATCGAGTGTGTGCTATGCTGAAATTAAAAAGGATAGTAACACATACACTTTGATTTTTCTTTAGGTGTAATTATTCCCTTTTTCAGGTAGATAAATTATTACAGAGCAGGTTTCCCAAGGTTGCTATCTGTGGGTCTTTGGTGGGCAGGGACCAAGTTAGCCAAGCAGGGAAATTGTGGGGGAGAGAAAAGGGAACCAGAAGTTAGGCTAAAGATATGAAAGAGTTCAGCAATGAAACAATGCAGTACTTGTTAAACACTAGGTAGTGGCCTAGGAAACTTGCTTTGAGCTCTATGCAACTATCGCTATAGGCAGATGCTTTCGTTAAGGCAGTTTTTCTTTTTTAAAGAAATAGTGATACAGCATAAAAACACAGAAGGCAATGTCTGTTCTCGCTTTATAACTGTGAGCTCTTTACCATTTTAAATAAGGTGTTTCTGTAGTTATGCAATTAAACAAGGAAGTATCAATATAAATACAACTCTCTGTTCACAGTAGTACCATTTCTACAGTTATTATGCATTTAAACAAAGAAATAGCATTGCTGTAGTTATTAGGCAATTAAGCAAGGAGGCATCTATATAGACATAAAACGCTGTTCACAGCAGTTGCGTTTCTACAGTATTATGTAATTAACAAGGAAAACATCACTTTAAAATTCTTTTCACAGTTATCAATATATAATGCTTAAATCTCATTTATCAGTATCAGCTAAGGCATAGTACACAGCGTAAACAGTTTTACAACACATCTACAAATAAAAGCAAGTAATTGAAAATTGTAGGGGTGGAAGGTAAAAAACTAGAATCATGCTAAATATAGCATCAACTGTTTATACAGTAATGGAAAAATTACTGTCTATGCATTATGTGATGGATAATTGCCCATGAACAGCATTCACACAAATGTGAAAGAACATGATGCAATATGTGCCACTACATGCCACACACAAAGCTATTGTGCCAGTGTGACAGCATGGCAATTCAATGTTGCAAGAATCACATGAGCTAAAACCATTCATGTTGTTGAACAGACATGACAGCAACAACCAGAAGAGAAATGGGTGTAGTGCATACACATGGATAGCATGTAAATAAAGGAAACTGACTCACCTCACTGTGTTATGTGTGAAATATGTGAATAATACATTTGTAGAGTCACTGTAATACCACCCATGTAAACAATATAAGCAGAGCAACTGTGTCTCACTTTTGCCATGGTGACTGCAATAGTTAGGCCTGTCAAATACAGGGCCACAATGTATTGAACATAATAGTATGCTGCACCGCATGCGTAGGAGTATATACATACACACACACACACACACACACACACACACACACACACACACACACACCCACACACACACACACACACACTTAAAGTATAGCACCCCTGCCCTTATGGAGAAATGTATGTATTAAGTACAGCACATCATGTAAATGTAATTGCTTAATGTGTGTGTTCTGCATTAATGTGTGTCATACTTTATGTATAACCTAATGCCACCTATGATACAATATCTGTGGTGTACTGTCCGACATGTATCAGCTAAACATGACAGCAGCTTGCTATGTCTGCACAACTGTGCCCATACATTACATTTTGTGAAAGTATGCATACCATGGTTGCAGCATTATATAACTGGATCTCACAAACAAAACTTATGGTCCTGAGACCCTTCCTTAATGGGGTCGAACATCACAAATGATCTCTCTAGCAATCTCCCAGGAGAAGTGGTGCTTGGTCCATGCCATGCTTTGAAAGAAGTTTCCCATCAGGTCCCTCATCTGCATCTGAAAGATATTAATCATCACCTCCTGGATCTGGTCCCATAAATCATCTCTGTCATGGTGGTTGATATCTCTAATGATGAGCAGCAAAAATGATGGTATGTGCAGGTCCAGGACTGTCATCATCATCATCATCATCATCCATCCTATGTTTCTCCTGATCCTCTGGTTCTGAGTTGCCTGGCAGGGTCTGGCACATCATCCCCTCCATCATCCAATCAGCAAGCCACCATGGGTCCCATGCTCTGTTAAGGTTAAAAAAATATATATAGAATCCATGTCTACATACATTTAAAACTATGTAACATGAACAAGCTGACATGATCTATGGGTGGAAATGGTTCATTATATCACATTACAGTAATGTATGACCATACACAACTGTAAGAACATGTGTGATGAAAAGCATTTCAATAACTAATAATGTAAAAAATGTCAGTCATACATTCATGTACAATACATCTCTGCTATAAAACACTAAGCAATGGCTACATGAATACTGTGAAAGACATATGTTATGCTGTTAACATGGTAAAACAATATGACACTAACTCTCACATGTTCACTGAATGTATATCACAATACACGAGTCATTTAAACATATTTATCAAGTAATATGGCCCATAATGTGTCTTCATACTTTCTATAATATAAATAACTGAGGGTAGCAGGTGTACTGTCAGCATCATGCAGCATTCCCAATGTCCTAATTTCAATGTGTATGGATGATATTAATAGAAGGCCATGTGTGAGACAATGTGTCCATCATGGAATGTTCTTAATTTACTTCAGTGCACTATATGTCATCTAACACACAGTTTATCTGAGAAAATGCTGTTATTACTTGCCTGAAAAACAAACATGTATGAAAGCAGAACACACACAAACACACACATGTATATATATACATACATACACATCATGGCACATCAGGATAAGCATAATTTTACAGTGTGGCATACAATCAGTGTCTACATTCAAAACAATTGCTATATTGTAAGCTGTCAACATACCATTTTGAATTTGACCTGTGATATAAAACCCTAACATATGCCTTATGACATAGTCATACAGATAGTCTATCACATGCTTTTAATTGTCCATTATTTGTATGTGTATCTGACACAATGAGTTGTGCTGTCAATAACAGAGTTAAACTCAAACTGAGGTTTATGTGAAACTAAAGTAACATTTTGACATCCCATGGATGACATATGTTTCTTAAAAATATAAAATAAGACGAACAAGCAGCGGAAAATGTATAGCTACATGCAAATGAGATGAGCAATGCAACTTGGTTAATGACTGGCATCACAACATCAGACAATTAGAATGCAGTACAACACCCCAGAAAAAAAAAATCTTGATAATCATAAGCACAGTGACAGCATGCATGCATGCATAACAACAGTACTGAATTTGTGCACAACAATTGTAGAAAAAGGTTTGCAATTTTGGGTTAAACAATCCATCACAGTTGTTTATTAAAGAAGTGCATGGCACTTTGAAATGAAACACATGCCATAAATCACATACCAGTCTCATAACAAATGCTAAAACTGCAAACACCCATTCAACAGCAAAGTAAGGAACCTATGAAGCACAGTTGTACATATAAGTTTACCATCACCTGCTTTTCCAAAAGTGATAACAATACATCACATATATGAGAAGAAATTCAGATAAAGCAATGTGACAGTTACACAGATGTGCCTGTCATTTAGGTTGTGTTTAAAAAAATAAAAATAGCTATTTTTGCAAACATATCCTGCATATAATGCAACAACTGAATTTTGCAATACATCTATAATGTTATTTACATGAAATCAATGATTATTGCATGCATTATGGGTAGTCTTACATTAATATGCATGACTCTGCAATTAAAAGTTTAACAATGTTAAGATTGCCCCTGGAGAAACTGATGTTTACAGTTAGAACACTTACCTCTCTCCCTCTGGTGCTCCTCTAGTCTGTGCATCTGCTCTATGCATAGTGTCTGATTCCTGGCTCTGTCTGTATCACATGCAAAAGGGAAAAAATATTTTACTGGAGTGGAAGGATTCTGTCTGTTGATTATGTATTGTTTAGTATGTAAAATTTGACAGTGAAGAATACTGAGCATCACATGTTCTAGCATCTTGACATGACATGTAAGTTCACATTTTGGGCATTCAGCCATTGCTGTATCACTGTCAATAATTCACACTTATGAAGTAATATACACAAACTAGAAGAACACAGGTTCAAACCTATAACTCTCATCTAAGTTTGCACTCCAGTGTTGGCACCTACTTGCCTAGCTAATCCATCTGGGATATGAGTGGATGGATTTATGTAGCCTAAAAACTGAACTGTATGACTATACAGGGAAGATTCAAAAATATGATTCAAGACCACTAAAATAAAGGGTCTATATTAGATCAGTGAACGCTTAAACAAGCGAATGCTGATTGATCGATCTTATTTTAGTGAATGTTAAAAATATCGAAGCAACAGAAACTCAAATTTTTTCCTAGGGAAAGAATTTGGTTGTCAGTTTCTGTTGCTTCTGTATTTTCAGTGCTGTGGTGGAAAGTTACAAGTCGGATTCAGGTAAGTGTGCGATTGTGTGGATGTGAGGGTTAGGGTGGGTTTAGGTGAGTTAGGGTTAGGGAGCAGGTGAGGTGAGTGTGCAATAGTGACGGACCTTAGGGTTAGGATTTGGGTTAAGGTAAGTGGATAGTTATTGGTGTGTGCATAGTTTAGTGTAGGGTTAGGTGCCAGATTTTAGGTGTATGTGTGTGGATTTCTGTTTGTTTGTTGTGCTTGTGTTGTGTGAAAGTGTTTTGGATCAGTGATTTTTTTTCCCTAGGAAAAAAATCACTGATCTGACAATTCGAGATTGTAAGCTTTCGCTTACATAAGGTTGATCAATCAGCGTTCGCTTTTTTAAGCGTTCACTGATCTAATATTGACCCTAAAATAAAGGGTCAGTTTAAAACATGTCCTGTGCATTTGAAATAAAACACTAAGCTATCCTGACTGAAAGTCATCACACTCATCACAGCACTAACCAAAACTGTAACAATGCAAAATTCAGTCTCATGCAGTGCAATAGAATCTATGTATGCACTTGACAGACATATACAGACAGAAAAAAAACATGTATATTACTGTTGGAATATGCATCACCATTTCATTTATGTAGAAGTTCAGTCAGTGTTAAAATACAACTGAATGCATTGTGCTGATAGGAATCTACAGCTAAGACATATATGTATTGGCAATGAGATACACATGCAGCCATAGAGACAGAAGCGTGATACTTCCAGCATCGTTGCAGATAATGGACATTTTTATAATAATCCATGATTTAAGTGCTGTAGGCATTAGTATACCTCCTGCACACTTGATGTTTAAAAAAGCTATACTGCATAACTGAACATGTTAGCATCTGCCATATCTGTTCTTAAGTATCCATTACTAAAATATAAAAATATCATCAATGATTCAAATACACATTTCTCCCTGAGACATTCATATTGGACTATTGCTTAATGAGTTTTCTAGGGGACAGAAAAAAATCACCCAATCATTCAGGATTGCTAAGGAATGTTTCCAGAATCTAATGGATAATGCAGGAATGAATAGTCATCCAAGACTTAAGTGCTATATGTATTAATGCACCATATAATTAGTGAATGTCTACAAAGCTATACGGCATATATGAGCAAGCAATTACCTCACATATCTGCTCCAAAACATAATTATCATAATGAAACACAAACATGCCATGCCAAGAATTGTACCCAGATGTATCCCTAAGACATTCATATTGACCCAGAGCTCAGTAGTTTGGGAGATCGTAAGCTTACCCCAGGGGTCACATCTGTGTCTGTGCTAGACAGAGGCACAGTATTCTAAATCTATTCTGTGCATTTTGTGTACCATTTCATGGGGTGGCGAAAGCCACATCACTATGGCTAGGCTTACAAATGCCCCAGGGCAGATAGCCTAGTACTAAACTATGAAACTATGAAACTAAGAGACAGCACAATGCCTTACAACATACAGCATTATTTCTATGGTATTACAACATATTCCATTTTATAGCAGTAGTATGTCTCAGTGTTTAACTGTTTTATAAGCTAAACACTAATAATGTATGTCTGTATTACTCAGCATTCACACATACTGAAGTATACTGCACAATGCTTGTCGAACCATTACAGATAATGGAGAAATGCAGAGCCATCCGAAACCTACATTCTATTGGTGACAGTGAAATACAGCCATTCTATATATTTAGAAAAAATGTACTGTATACTTGCCAAGAAAATAGAGAGCTTACATTTCTTAGATTCAAAATCAACTACATAAACAGCAATATTTACAAAATTTAATGTGCTTTGAACCCCATAACAGTAGATCATAAATCACTATGATTCATTGCTTAACCAGTCAAGCTAATTACCATAACTGCTTATTCCTTTGTAATAAAAATATTTATGATATATCATTCACAGCTGTATGTGTATAATGTTTAGTACATTAGTATTACTCTTATCAGTACAGACACCCAAGAAATAAAATGTAAGCTTTCCCCTAAACACCTACAGCTTTGAAATAGTTTTATTATAATGTAGGTGTTAAGGTGTGGATTATGAAACTTACTGTAGGTATCCACAGGGTGGCATCAGACCTCTGGCAAACATCCTTACCTTCCCTCCAGTGCAAGTCATCGTATTGGCAATGGGATTGCACACCAGTCCGGAAAATCCCAGTCCATTGGCTGTGCTCCATCACAATCTGGTTCCAAATCTTTATCATCAAAAAACCTTCATCATGCTTGCACCCTTTGCTCATGTCCAGCATAGACAGGGTGCATCTAGGTGGTTTGCTTCTCCATCCAGTTTGGTGCTCAGACTCCAGAGCCTCCTCACAGTCTATATCTGCACTTTTGAAGCAACAACTTTGCCCAAAAATGCCTTCAGATAAATGTTAACTGAGGCCCTCTTAGTTCACAGGTAGTAATGGTATATCCAGTAAATGTATCCAAATCCCGATTTAAAATGGGTGCATATAAGATGGTATCAGATGATTGGAGCCACGTGTCTCAGATACTCCCATTTACTGAAATTATTGGATAGTTGCACAGAGTACCTTCACATTATACCAAGCTATTGGTTAATGAGTCAAATTTCTAGAAGTTACATGGTCATGTACAAATGAGATTCCAAAACAGTGAATGTTAATGAAGTCCATTAATAATGCATGGTGCAAATAGTAGCACACATAGGTGCAGTCACTGTAAGGTATAGCTGATTTACACCTATCTTCAAAGGTAAGCTGTCACCTGACAACATTGATGTGGGGGAATATATCACTGTCATTACTTATCTATGCTATATTTAATGTTTATAATTCAAATTATACATGTTGGCAGTCCTT
Organism: Protopterus annectens; assembly: GCF_019279795.1. NCBI lineage: Eukaryota > Metazoa > Chordata > Ceratodontiformes > Protopteridae > Protopterus > Protopterus annectens. The sequence continues at coordinate 1,855,345,190 of NC_056728.1, forward strand.
TTTTGTTCAAACAAGTCTGTAATACAAGCCTCCTGTCATATAATGGGTGTTTGTAGGATTGAGCAATAAGCATGCATGTGTGTATTTTGCTAAATGCTAATAGCCCCCATGAAAAGTGGATGAAAACAGCATATGATGATATCTTCTGTAAAGTCCGGTTCACCTTGATTGTGCCTGGTATGCTTAAGGAGAATAATGAATTCCAAGGCTTTGTAAGCTGTATTTTAGTAGTGTATGGTACTCTCTGATGCTTACTAATACATGTACTATACATAAAGCTGTATCTGTGCTTCATTGTGATTAACCTGTACTGTCTGTGTTATGCTTATAAAGAATGGTGACTTCTGAGGTTTTCTGCATGTTGTAAGTTTAATGCATAGTTTACAGATACACCCTGATGCTAAGTAAAATAGTGGCAGTTATTAGTATATTCAGTCTGAATTATAGACTATCTCTGGGATTCATGAAGCTCGGTGCAAGTCCGGCATAAGGCTTGCGCCAGTCATGCGGCGTATATATGGAGTAGTCGCGCTATATGCATATTAATGAAGGCGCGCAGCCGCCACAGCCACATGCACAGGAAACGTGCGCGAGTGCAAGGGGTGTATCGAAGTTGCGCAGGGAGGCGTGTCAATGTCGGCTGTCACACCTAAACTGCTGAATATTATATTCCGCCAGCAATAGTAATCGTACCTATCAGTGTTCGTGGAGACTGAAACGTATGCAAAGCAGAGTCCCTGCGAACAGAAAATGAAGAATCAAACACAAATGCACGGTAGGAAATAATGGACCCCTACCCATGAACAAATGACATGAAAACCGTGTGCCTGTAGTCCAACATAGTGTTGATAGCTATACCATGTGGAAGTGAAATGTATCATATGTTAGCGCGCCGCTAGTAGGTACGTCCAGTCCAATGGAGTGGGTCACCAGCTGACCCATAATGTGAGGGAGGGAACATAGCTGTGCAGATGTGTCCATAACAAAATACACAAGGAGAAATGTAGATATATGTAGTGACCGTATGTCTGAATCATATCCCACAAGCCATGCAATAGTCACATACAAAAGGTATGTCCGTATTTCACATACCAAATGTGATAGGAAATAGCATACGCATGTAAATGAAACAGAAGGAGCATATAAACAGCCATAACAATACGGACACATGTAGGCCGAAAAGAACAGTATGATCCGTACCGTCGACCAAGATTAGCACCTGTCCCACTTTGTGAGCGACAGTCCCTCTGTGGGCAGATGTGTCCTGACACAAACATGTAAAACTGGCAAACGTCCAGAGAATATAGGACATAATTCTTCCGTAGACATCATGCAATAGTTGCATTAAACATATTTCACTGGACGTATATTACATAAATGTCATAACAAACAGAATAAGATACCGAAATGCTACAAGAATAAGCTTAGATATAGGCAAGAATTGTAAGTTCTATCTGCCGAACTGACCGTGGGTATGTGTCGGCCTGTAAAATATGCTGTGTTCACCGCAACTGTCACAGTAGGGTTGCCACCTTTACAAATGGCTAAAGTGGGACATGTTTTGTACAGACATCAGATTTTACAGGCCGACACATCCCCATAGCCAGTACAAAGGACAGAACATAACTGTTTTGCCTACAGAAAAGCGTATTCTTGTAGCATTTTAGTTGCTTATTCTGTTTCTCATAACAGTCAGGTATTTCAGATACAGAATAACTGTTTAATGCAACTATCACATAAAATATAAGAAATAAGTTTGTCCTAAAATCTCAGGACATTTGCCATGGTTACAATTACATGTCAGGACACAACTGCCCAAAGAGGGACTGTCCCTCGCAAAGTGGGACAGGTGGTAACCCTATGTCACACTGTGGCCAATTGAAAAGGTGGAAACACAACCGTCGACTGTGGGGAGGCATTGTCCACAACAGTCGGACATGTGTAAGGAATAGCTTGGACATAGGAAAAGGTGCCATCCTACCAATGAGTAGAACAGGCTGGCAATATCCGGAAGGCAGCTGTATAATCCGAACGTGTATGTGACACAGTCGAATGGGTAGTACCCGGATACACCAACCAAGTAATGAAAGTGAAGTATGGGCGTGTACCTATGTGCGTGAGGTATAGCATGTGGAAAGCAAACATGGCAGGGTAGTCCACACAACCATAAAGGTACCCGACACATGTAGGGTAGTCAATGTATAACTCTGGCCGTGTCATGGGCCAACAACCAAAGTAGTGCTCTATGGGGTGTGAGGAATTTGCGTGTGAGGGGTGGGTGTTAAATGGTAAATTCCTCAAAGGCGATACTTGTGTCATATGCAGAAAAGGTGAACCAGAGGTGTATGAGGGGGCAGCGGGTGAAGTGGAAAGAAACACAACATCATGTAGAAACAGCTGCAAGACAAGCAGACAGGCCATAGTGTAGAACATAATCCCACAAACATATGAATAATGAAATATGCGAGACAAATGTATAGATATGGCACCATCACATACCCACAGATGGGTCCTGATGGAACTGACCATAACAAACGCAACACACCTGGATGCATAATAGCCTACCCAGCATACCCTCCACAACACACAACCTGCCACCATACCAGAACGTCCACCAAATCCAGCCGTACTTGGTCCACTGGTTTGTTGCAGAAACAGCTACACACAGTGACCCTTATGCATATGTAGTAGGTATTGTCACCCTAGGCAGTGTCAGGATTGCAAACCATGTATCCCCTGCATGTAAAACCCCATGCACATTTTTGTGAAGCCACAAAAATCTTCGTTATCTAACTTGTTTTGGTCTAGTCCAGTTTTTGGGATATTCCTCATGGGATGTCCAACTTGTGTAAATAGTAGAATGGGTATGACGACATGATGTCCAATCCAGTAGATATCTGGACACAAGTCAGAACGTGCAGTGGAGGTCCATGATACTGTCCAGCCCTAAGTGGGCATGCATAACCTACCACCCAGGATAAAATACCTTCCCGTGACGCACGTGTCCAGACACGAATAGGAGGGAGAATATAATGCACACATTTGCAAAGTGGAAAACGGCATGAGGGTGAGGAAGACACTGACATAAACAGGTCAACCCTGATCAAGTGTGAGGGACACTGACTGTGTGCAGTCGTGACTGACCATACCTGTCAACCTGTGTGAGCAAGATATCTGGACAGAGCCATGAATATAAGTGAGACAAAGGTCCAAAAACAGGGAAAATCTGTAAAGATAGCTCTTAGAAACATAGAATTTGATAGAATAACAGTTTGCACATTGGCAGTAATGTCTGGAGTATGAAGTCTGAAACCCAACTGTCTGTCAGCATGTTCCGACTGCAGTCTTTAATGCTGAGCTGCTGCTGTGCCAGAACACAACAGCATATTACAGAGGTCTGTGCCATACCACTCAACTGTCCGGATATTCACAGAATGACTAGGGTCACCACCTGTCTCACTTTGCGAGTAACAGTCCCTCTGTAGGCAGTTGTGTCCTGTGAAAAAAATCAAGACATAGCAAATGTCCTGAGAGTTTAGGACAATGTTATTTCCTAATTTACTTTAATAGTCACATAAAACAGTTATTTTATATATGAATCCTCAATATGTTATGTGAAGTAGCATAAGCAATTCAAATGTTACTAGAATAAGCTATTATATGTACAAAAAAGGTTAAAGTTCTGTACTATGCATGGCTGTAGGTATGTTTTGTCCTGGAAAATCTGACATCTCTACAGAACATGTCCTACTTTGGGCAGTCGAAAATGTTCGCCCCATAGTGTTGGTGTGTGCCTCCGACAATCTGCACCAGTGTGGTAAATAGCTGAGGATTGATGTCACTAAATAATGAGAAATATCCTGAGTATAAGACTCCACAACCTGCAGAAAAGTCATGCTAATGGAAACCTAGCATTCTATCAATGTTCTAAGCTTGTAAGAGCAATCGTTAAAATGTGTCCCTAATTGTCCCCCCATCGTGTAGGTTTTGCACAGGTTCGGTGCTCTAAGAGGTTGAGAGGTATGGTCAGTACATATTTACAGGAACAGCCCTTCACACTTGTGTAATGTACAACTGCATACCTGTAGTCACTTCATGTCCAAAAATAATAATCCCCGTATGACTGTATACAGGTAATAGTCAAATGTGAATGGGAACACCCCTCACCGTGGAGTATGGACTGTAACAACCCCACCCATAATATGTAATGCCAACAGAATAAGCTGCTGACAGGTGCCCAAACACATGTCTATAAACACAGGTAAAACTTCAAAATAGGGAGATAATCCCTGTCCATATGCTTTGTCTGACATTTGACCTCAGCCAGGGAAGTTCCGCTCACCAGGTAGACAAGCCTAAACCCAGATCACTACATGAGCACCCTGACAATAAAAGACCTGTATGTGGCTGGACTATATGCCTTGGTGTTCTGCATATCCTCGGAGTGATTAACAATGCAGCAAGAGTCCACAGCAGTAGGCAATAGGGAATGTGTAATATGTAGTACCGCCTTTTTCCCAGCAGGAGAATGGATGCCTGTGTTGTAGGTGAAGCAGTGAGGCGTATGTTGATGTAGCTAACTACTATGGGTATGCATATCAATGAGGGAGAACACCAATAGAATAGTGGTTCCGGTATCCGGCCAACGTGAATGCAGTCCCGGTTGACCTACGACCACTGCACATATAACTTGAAAGTGTAATGAAAGCGTTTGTGCTGTACACACATTTAAATATGTAAAGGTGAACGTGTGTTTCGCAGTAGTCCATACACTGGAATACAGATATGTAACTGTTACGGTCAGAATTATGAAAGTTCACGTAAGCATAATTATCTATGAAACATATGTAACCCACAATAAGGATATGCAAGTGCACCTGCGCGTGTGTAATCTGCTCACAGAATAGAAAATGAATGGTGTTTTCCCCACGTTCTATGTACATGGCTCATACCTGTTAACCTCGTAAAGTACGAAACCAGACAAAGCCATGACAACAACTGGTGCAAATAGGGACAATCCCCAGATATTGCCCTAACAAACATAGAAAGTGGATAGAATAACAGGTGTGTCACTAGCATGGATTCTCTGAAGGGTATGAAGTCGTAACCTGAAATGTTTGTCATTATTTACCAACATCAGTCTTTAATGATATGCCACTAACCTGCCAGATAGACACAAGGTTATGAAAAACAGACCAAAGATAAGAGGCAAACAGCTGTACATGCAGCGGAAATCTGTACAGTTGAAAGGTATGATATGGAGATATAGGTTCATAGGTTCATAGGTTCATACTAGGCTATCTGCCCTAGGGCATTTATAAGCCTAGCCAGAGTGTGTTTGGCTTTCGCCACCCATTTTAAATAAATTTTGCTATGCCCTTTTTCAAGGTTAGTATACTGTGCCTCTGTCTAACAGTGACACAGAAGTGATACCTGGGGTAAACCTACGATCTCCCATCCACTCATCAAGATTCCTCTTGAAGAGAGTCAATGAGGGACTCTGCCTAACCTGGACTGGGATTTTATTCCAGAGTGAAGGGAGCCTCTGGGTTATGAATCTGTCCCTCCAGCATGTCCTATTTATTTCAGTGCTGAGGTTCAAGTCTCTTGAGTGCGTAGCTGGATGGGATTTGGATTTTCTGAGGTGCAGCATGTCCATTAATTCCGGGTTGGGCATCGCTTTATACGTCAGGCACAGATCGCCTCTGAGCAGGTGGTATGCCACTGAGTAGAGCTGGAGTTTCTTTAACCGGGCAGCATATGGCATCGGTTTGAGCCCTTTGATCTTCTTGGTGAGGTACTTTTGGGGTCTTTCCAGTTGCTGCAGGTGTCTGGTAAGGTACATCCTAAAAGGGGCATTGTACTCAATTATGGGCCTGATGAGGGATGAATAAAGAGGCACGATGACCTCCCCTGATCTAGATGTGAATCCCTTCATGATTAGGTGGGCTATATAAAATGTTTTTCTAACCACTTTGGCCACGTGGTGTATATATGTGGATATGTATATATATATATCTATATATATCTATATATATATATATATATATATATATATATATATATATATATATATATGCACATATATCCACAGACATAATCCAAAGCAAATTACGAGATGAGGAATGTACAGACATATGTATATATGTACATATATATATATATATCTATACACACACGATACATAAATAGATATATACACAACAAACATATGTCCCTGTACATATAACACATGTACATAAATAGGTCACGGTATAGCTAATATGGATAAACAGACAGACATGCATGAAAGGAGAATGCACCGATGGTTTCCAAATCATTGCCCGGAAAGTACCAGTGTGACAGGGCCTGCAAGTTCTACACGTTAAACATGACTATAGGTGTCCTTTGCAGGACCCCAAAAATTGATCCTGTACGAAGTGCGAACCGTCATTGATGCAAAAGACGTCACAGCTGCAACTATGATATAGCTGTACATGCAACAGTAGCAGGTGCAAGTGTAATAACACATGGGTCAATTGAATGTATGACGTACGAGATGATATCCGCAGAGTGGGGAGTGCTCGGAAGTATCCTTACACTTTATTATTGCTCACATTAAACATGTCTAATGGGTACTGTGGAGGTGTGTCAGGTATGGGAATCATGGGTATGCAGAATTGGGCCAAGATGTTGGTTGGCACAGATCTATTAGATACGCCCCATGGGAGTGATCAATATACCTATGTGGGTATAGCACACGCCTATATTCTCCAAAAAGGTGCAACCCATCTACTGGATATTGTGTAAACCATTGAGGGAAGATGTAGGGACCTATATCAGTGTCATGTAGGTGATTATCATGGATGGACATACATATGACCAAGATGGTAACCATACCTGCCAGAATGTCAGAATAAGACAGCTGGACTAAGGCATAGTACACGACAGACAAATAGGGACTATATTAAATATACCTCAGACAAAGTCAGACCATTGATAGAATAATTGCATAGTCAGGAATACGAATGTTATGAGAGTTAGTAATCATGAAATAGAAATGTCAGTCATGATTACCTAACCGCACAGTCCATCATGGCTTGCTAGCAATCTACCAGAAAGGCACATTATCATGACAAATGTAACAGAATCATAGGTCAAACCCCAGGGCGTATACCCATAATGTGTACAGGTGAGAGGTATGAAGGTAACCCGTCCTAATGAAATGTACAGAACTAGTGATACTAGGTAGACAGGTGAGAAGAAAGACGTCAGGACAAATGACAAAACATGTACAAGTCATAAGCATGTTTGTCCACAAATGTGAATTACAACGTATGGCCTGTGAAAGTCAATGTGGAAGGTTAATAGACTCAAAAGACATGTGTCCCTCAGGGTGTCATGCAGTGTCACCGATACAGTGTCCAGTACCCCATACTCATACATGAGCTCTGCCACTGACGGAAAGCGCAAATACCGGCGTACACATAAGGTACATGATGGAATAATTAGTGTGGATAAGCACCTGTTGGCCTGTGTGAGGAATATAACCCTATGGGTGGGTGTGTCCTGCAATAGGAATGTAATGGTAACTGGCCTGTGATGGCACCATGTATTGTGTGTATTGGCGTAAGAAAATTGATGTCCAGTATCAGAAACATACCTCGCAACTGTACGAATGTGCAGATGTATGCCTCATATGTGTGGTGTGTTCCTCTCACAATCTGTACCTGTCTGCCAAATACCTGAGAACTGACGTCATTAAATAATGATAAACATATGTGTTTAAGACCCCAAATACCTCAGAAATGTCATACTAATGCAAAACCTATAATGCTGTCAACTATCTATGTTTGTAAGAGCAATATGTATAATCTTCCCCTATATGTCCCCCCATCATGTTAGGCTTTGTACAGATGTTTTGCTCTAGGAGGTTGATAGGTATGATCAGAAACAGATACATGTCTGAGGAAACAGCATTAACGACCGCAAGATAACTCAGAAGGTATGAAAAGTGCTGCAGTAGGAAGTTCATCCGCAGGTATGTGCTGACATGTCAAATGACACAGCAGTCTACAGGAAGTACATATAGGGTGTCACCTTTACCAATGATGACAGTGGGACATACCCACAGCCATGCATACACCACAGATAGACATAGCACACAGCAAAGCCTTGGCCATGATACATGAAGCCTCCAGCGTGTATGGATTGAGTGAGAGTACAGCAAGGAAAGATGACTGCCAGGCTATTCAGAAAACACCCGTAGGGGCGTGCAAGACCGCCCGTAACACGAACATTGCATGGACAATATTGGGATTTGCAACATATCCCATTTGTATGTGTAAGCTATGCAAATGATGTAATTATGCGATACATGAAACAGTAAGCTGTCCATGCAAGAGCAGAGTTATGTGCAGAAATGTACCTGGATGTTATGCGACTAACGTTTTGCACGTTGCTAAACGGAGCAATGACAGCTGCAAATACAATATGAATACAGTCGAAGAAGCATGCCAATGTCCAAGTCCAAGGCCAGTGGCGGCTTTGTCCATTGGATATCAATGAACCAGTAGTTGTCCTCCCCCTATCCCTGGTGTGGAAGCGTAGCGCAGCGCCACGAGAACATGCTGCACTTCAAAACAAGATGTATGGATAATATACATACAAAATGTAGGTTTAGTTAGATGTTAGTACAACATGCAGATGAATGGCAAGCTGGAGACAACATGGCTACTGCGTACTGGTACTTATGTGCGGAAGCGCTCTGTCAGTGATGTAACGAAGCATTTGTAGGCAATGTGAGGCAAGTGAGGCTGAGGATAATGAATCACAACATGTCATGCCATATGGGCCAAGCCTCTACAGTGTAGTGTAGTGTAGGTTAAGGGGACTATTAGAGTAGAAGATAGGTGACAACATCAGTGTTTATGTATAAAACACTGTAACCTCACCAGATCAGTGTCACATGTGTGTTGTCAGTACTCAGTGGAAGAGGCGTGTCATGAGCTATCATAGGGAACGTCAGGAGACTGACGGCATACGCCATGGATACCACCGATGTGACCTGCAAACCTGCCCACAGTGTGTCTGTGCCCGTGCGCGCCAGTAAGCCTGAGTAAGCATGTGTGCACGCGTGTTAGCCCATGTGCGCGTGTGGAGTGTGGAAGAACGAGTAAGCTAGTGTACGAATGGTGAAGCCCGTGTAATGTCGTGTATGCGTTTGTAAGCATGTATACATGTGTACTACACACATCACACACATACTGCACACACAGACACACATGCTGCCAATACTACACACATCACAGTGAAATGGCACATGGATGGAGAATACATCATCAGAAGTAACAGTGCTGTAAACTATGCTACAGTGATGGTCATAGCTGCAATGCATCATGCCTGCTGAAGTACACCTGGAAGTAACACACTGTGTGTTAACAGCATGCTAACATCAATACAGTGGAATAAAGCCACTGTGTGCAGCAGCACCAGGTTAGTGAGATCCTGCATCAATGTTACACATCACAGGTGGTGGCACAGGTGACATCATATGCACAGGGTGTGGTGTTAACATGTCCAGAGCTGTCATAGAGCCATCCAATGTACACGTAGGTGTGTGTGTGAGGGACAATGGTTATTGCATGGCCCAATGGTGGTGCAATGGGTGTGTGTATGTGATAGCCGTAGCTGTTTGTGGTAAGTGTGTGTGTCTGCATATACACAGGTACAGCATGTGTCAGCCATATACAGGAGGTTGTGGGACAGTCACAGACCGTACCTGCCAGGCTATAGAGATCCCCATTACTGGCCATGGACACGCCTCCATGCATCCAGCACAACCCAGTCCTGCACCTGTCAATGTCTACACATACAGTCCTGGGATCTGTACCACAACCTGTGGATAAACGTGCGTCTGTAATGTTAACCTGAGGTGCATAGAATTGGCAGTTACTACAGACGGATATGAGCCATACTCACACTCCAATGTAATAACCACTGCTGACTGTTGCCGAGATCTGCATATGACCAGTCAAAGGTGCTGCACTAACAATGTTTCCAATGCCCATGTAATACCCAGCAACACAATAACCGGTCACTACACATGTATAACCCACGATCACTACAGCACACAGTATGTGCACTATCACAGAGCCATAGCAGATGTACATACATCCAAGGTGCTCATGTACAGACAATGCAGCACAGTCAAGAGTGATAATCTCAACACACATATCTATATACAATATACATTTTATATATGTATATATATATATATATATATATATATATATATATATATATATATATCTATGGTTTACTATCACAATGCCGATGTGCACTTGCACGGCTATAAAGTATTCGAACAACAGATGTTCGAATACTTCATATTTCGGCAGGTGATGTGAGCGAACGTTACCATTGTGAATGGACTGTGCATTCGCAATTCTAACGTTCGCTCATGTGAGGGGATCGCAGTACAGTGCGGTTAGGGAAATACATCCCTTTCCTCATTGTAGTGCAATCTCGGAGTTGGAATATTAAGTTGGGGGTGTGGGGCACAGCCCCACAGGGAGTGCAGGGGGCGCAGTCCCCCTGCATAACTGTGTGTTTAGGCTAGTTAGGTAGGTAGTTACGGGACGGGTGGGAGTGCTGTGTATTGCCGAAAATGTCGCGAGCGACATTTTCGAGAATACACAGCTGTTTTCGACATTAGGACAATTTGGAAATGTTCATTTCCGATGTATAAATTTGAAAATGCAGACACGTTTTGTTCTGATTTTCGAATTTATGATAGTAAACCTATATATATATATATATATATATATATATATATATATATATATATATATATATAGCTATATACATACATATATATATATATATATATATATATATATATATCTATACATATATAGATATATATATATATATATATATATATATATATATGTAGATAGATACACACACACACACACACACACACACACACACACACACACACACCCACACACACACACACACACACACACACATATGTGGCAGGGTTGGGAGCAGAACATAAACTTAAGCACTGTACCACACAACAGCATTACGCAGTTACAAAACGTGCTACCGTGATCAGTGGATCACATGTTTCACACAGGCACACGTCTAGCCTGCAGACAGCAGCATCAAAGGCAAAGACGCCGCACGGATGTTATGGAGAGTGAATACTGTAAAACAATGTACTGTTGTCATGCAGCCGGAAACACGCACACACACACACACCACACACACACTTGGCAGGGCTGGGAGTCAAACATACACCTAACTACCCTAACACACTACAGCATGATGCATTTACAGAATGCGCTACCGAGATTACTAAGCACAGCAGTCCCAGAGGCAGACATCTAGGTGCGTGTCATCATCCGTAAAGGCAAAGACGTCGGTAGGAAACTGCTGTGGTGTGTGGCGTCTAAAAGCAAGACTGAGTCCCCAGGCGGACGGGAGCATGCGTGCAAACACACACACACACACACACACACACACACTTGGCAGGGCTGGGAGTCGAACATAGCCCTAACTACCCTAACACACTACAGCATGATGCATTTACAGAACGCGCTACAGAGATTACTAAGCACAGCAGTCCCAGAGGCAGACATCTAGGTGCGTGTCATCATCCGCAAAGGCAAAGACGTTGGTAGGAAACTGCTGTGGTGTGCGGTGTCTAAAAGCAAGACTGAGTCCCCAGGCAGAAGGGAGCATGCGCGCAAACACACACACTCACTTGGCAGGGCTGGGAGTCGAACATACACCTAACTACCCTACCACACTACAGCATGATGCATTTACAGAATGTGCTACCGAGATTACTAAGCACAGCAGTCCCAGAGGCAGACATCTAGGTGCATGTCATCATCCGCAAAGGCAAAGACGTTGGTAGGAAACTGCTGTGGTGAGCAACATCTGAAAGCAAGACTGAGTCCCCAGGCGGACGGGAGCATGCGCGCAAACACACACACACACACACACTTGGCAGGGTTGGGAGTCGAACATACACCTAACTACCCTAACACACTACAGCATGACGCATTTACAGAACGTGCTACCGAGATTACTAAGCACAGCAGTCCCAGAGGCAGACATCTAGGTGCATGTCATCATCTGCAAAGGCAAAGATGTCGGTAGGAAACTGCTGTGGTGTGCAGCGTCTAAAAGCAAGACTGAGTCCCCAGGCGGACAGGAGCATGCGCGCAAACACACACACACACACACACACATGCACACACACACGCACACACACACTTAGCAGGGCTGGCAGTCGAACATACACCTAACTACCCTTACACACTACAGCATGATGCATTTACAGAACGTGCTACCAAAATTGCTAAGCACAGCAGTCCCAGAGGCAGACATCTAGGTGCGTGTCATCATCCGCAAAGGCAAAGACGTCAGTAGGAAACTGCTGTGGTGTGCGGTGTCTAAAAGCAAGACTGAGTCCCCAGGTGGACGGGAGCATGCACGCCAACACACGCACACACACACACACACACACACACACACACACACACACACACACACACACACACACACAGACACACTTGGCAGGGCTGGGAGTCAAACATAAACCTAACTACCCTAACACACTACAGCATGACGCATTTACAGAACGCACTACCAAGATTGCTAAGCACAGCATTCCCAGTGGCAGACATCTAGGTGCGTGTCATCATCCGCAAAGGCAAAGACATCGGTAGGAAACTACTGTGGTGTGCAGCATCTAAAAGCAAGACCGTGTCCCCAGGCATACGGGAGCATGCACGCAAACACACACACACACACACTTGGCAGGGCTGGGATTCGAACATACACCTAACTACCCTAACACACTACAGCATGGTGCATTTACAGAACGTGCTACCAAGATTACTAAGCACAGCAGTCCCAGAGGCAGACATCTAGGTGTGTGTCATCATCCGCACTGACAAGGACGCCGACAGGGATTGTATAGAGAGTGATCAGTCTGAAATCATACAGACATATTACTGTCCCACGGTACACGTAGACAAACACACGGCAATGGTGTGATCGTGGCAACGTAAGATGTACGGTGCACCACGACAACATGACATAGTTACGGGATGCCCCACAGACAGTACACCCTTCAAGATAGTCGACCAGTGTGTACTCCGTAGGCATCCATCATGACGTTGAAAATGGACATCTGTTGGCTGGATGACCACCATGGCTATACAGGATGTCAACGGCCATGCACAGAAGTTCATCACCATGGCCGCACACTTAGCAATACACGTCCATTTGGATTGTACTGTGTGTTGATCTACACAATGGCGTACTGGGCATGCTCACACACTTAGCAGTTGCAAAGGGCCGTCTTGTATGCGGACGGAGTCTCAACTCGCAAGGGTTCAGTTGGGACTGTCATGTGTGTCCATTTACACAACAGCGTACTGGGCATGCTCACACACTTAGCATTTGCAAATGGCCGTCTTGCATGCGGACGGAGTCTCAACTCGCAAGGGCTCAGTTGGGACTGTCATGTGTGTCCATCTACACAACAGCGTACTGGGTGTGCTCACACACTTAGCATTTGCAAAGGGCCGTCTTGCATGCGGACGGAGTCTCAACTCAGAAGGGCTCAGTTGGGACTGTCATGTGTGTCCATCTACACAACAGCGTACTGGGCATGCTCACACACTTAGCAGTTGCAAAGGGCTGTCTTGCATGCGGACGGCGTCTCAGCTCGCAAGGGCTCAGTTGGGACTGTCATATGTGTCCATATACACAACAGCGTACTGGGTATGCTCACACACTTAGCAGTTGCAAAGGGCCATCTTGCATGCAGACAGAGTCTAGACACGGAAGGGCACATTAAGGCATAACTGTCCCCACGCACAGAACGGTCACACACATGCGGTGACCAGCACATGCTCAGCTGCCATCACAGCTGTCACAGGTGCAGATCCCAGATGTACATACCGCAGTCTACACTGTATCCCCCGAGACATCACTATGTCGTTGCTGCAGCAGTACACAGCCATACATTACCACAACAACGTGTGACACATGACCAGTGGACTGTACAGAGGTCTACAGCAACTGTGCAGGGTACTCATGTACTGACAGGGTTCCAAAAGGTGTTATGCATTGCAAGTATACCACTATACATGACCAGGTCAACTCAAGACATACCAGGGGCCCCGGGTGGTACACAGCTGTGACACATGAGTGTTGCTGTACACCAACGAACACGCATGTTTGGATATGTCAAACATGTGATTGTAGTGGATGTGTGCATGGACCACACACAACACATATGTACATAGCTAAGCCTTTGCTTTCCCCCATACAGAACAGTGGCCTAAGCAATCATATGTACGCAAATGGAAGGTGGGTCCATGTCTGTTGAATGCTCACAGTACAGGAGGTAGCAATGTCGGAGGACACATTCCCCTTTAGTAGTTGCCCATGACACCCATGATATCATACCACAATCCATGTGTCATGTATGTCAACACACATGTCCACCAATAGCAATGCATTCAAACATGGCTACAGGAGAGACATGTAGGACCAACAAACATATACAATCTGTACTGTGCATGCAGCAACCATGCATGTGCAGTGGCCGATGTCCATACCACAGCTGTGCCCAACTACAACATGCAGTCGCAATGCAGCCCCATCATTGACACCTGTATATGGTGACATACAGACAGTACAGTTGGTTGTACATCCAGTATGGAGGGATCTGTGCACATAAAGTGGTGATCCACCTGTGTAGATGTATGTGTGCCAGGGATGGCTCACAGGTGTGTCACATGCCACTCTACCATGCCATGTGCAAACAGTACACTATGTCACTGTTACTTGCTGGTGATGACTTAATGCATACACAGCGGTCAGGTGTAGCCAACTGTATGTCATGTGACACCTGTATCACTGACATCCACCCGTGTGCACATAGCCACACAATTGCCAGACATAGCGTTGATACACATAATGTGGACAGTACCGCTGCATGTCTATCAAACAGATCATCTTATGGCAGGTGTATCATTCCCAGCACTGTCATGTGTGTCTGCTTGTGTGACCACACATGCCACATATGGTGGGGACTACGTCCCAGATGTAACACATCCCTGTATACCATTGTACAGATCTGTACATACCGCAGTGTGGAAAGCATGAGGTCAGCAAGTGTGGTGCATCACACACATCGGCTATCCGTACACACATATCTGGTCACCACAGTGTGTCTGTGTATGTATGTATGTATGGCTGTCTGGTGCTTGGTGTGAGCTTATATGCTACCATACTGTGGAAACAGGATCACTATCCCCTCATGGTGATGCAGTCTACTACCCTGTTGATGCCATCGATCCCAGCCATACTGGCTACCTGTGCATGTCCCTTCTCTGTACCACGTCGTGTGGGTGCAAAGTACTGCGAGGGTGATGGCCACATAGGCACGGGTCCACACATGAACACTATGGGGTGTGTTATAGTGCTGTAGACCCCGTGAATGTGGCCATGTACCTGTACTGTGACAGAGTATTACTGCTACACAGTGTGACCTCATGCTATCAGGTGGCCTCTAACGTCATCATTGGCCTGACCGCTGTGTACAACCCCTGCACTATGTCAACATACCTGTAATATTTCCCGGTATGTATGTCACATCTCTGTCCGCTGTAGCCTGTTCAACTGACCACATGCTTCAGGTGCAGTATATGTGTGGACATCTGTGTCATGTTCGGACATCTGTGTCATGTCCGACTGTCCAACAGTCAGGTTGAGGGTGCGTTTAGCATGCTGATATTGCCATACATGCCTGTGAGTACTCCACAGTTACACATGGGGGACTGCAAACACTGCTAACTGTAGGTACATGCCAGTACACCATAGGAGGGAACCAGGGCATTACCAACATGCTGTTACTGTTGTAACTGAGACACATACTGTGAACATATCACAATGCATGCTGCACCTGGACTACATGGTATGACTGGTGCATGTTGACAGTACACCACTGATGTCACATACACATCTCTCAGTATTCACACACGTCCAATGCAACATACACATCCCTCAATATGCATACACAAGTAATGTGAGATACACCTCTCACATCTCAGTATTCACACACGACCAATACAACATACACATCCCGCAATATGCATACACAAGTAATGTTAGATACACCTCTCACTATTCTGTTCACCCTGTGCATCAGACCATATGAGCATATCCCTGCACCGATGGTGTGGATGACAGGGATGTGGCACAGGCTTCATCATATGCACAGGGTGATACTGTTTGCCAGGGGCATAGGCTGCACCAATGGATGACATCATGTGTGCGGGTAAGGGCCAGTGATTTGAATGGACATGTCTGTTCCGTATGTATGTGGGTGTTGTGGAGTCCTACAGTTGTGTTCACTGTGTGCGTGTATGTGTGCACACAGTTCTGTCATTTGTGAGGCCTACACAAGGGTATTATGGACAGCTCCAGAATGTACAGACCAGGTTGTACAGCTCACTGTGACCGGACATGGCCACGTGTCCTGTGCCTGCCAGGGGTTGCAAGGGCACTACCAGGCAGAGGTACAGAATGGCTACTGTCCGACGATACATGGCCACTGGAACCGTGTCCCCGCCAGGAACATCAAGGGCCATGTCCACGTGGCCTGCTGTGACTTGGTGTGGACATCGCAGCACCAGCTGCACTGCTACTGCTACTTGCACTATGGGAGCGGCCATGTGAGGTGGCACGCTCGTGTTGACCTGCACTAGGTGGTGTAGCTGTCCTACGTCCATATGTCCTATGCCTCACCCCTACCAGATGTTCCAGCACAGACAGCTCACGCTCACGGATTGCCATGCCACGGTCGAGGATTCTGACCATCTCACCCAATCACCTGTCCAGAATATCAGCAAGCTGCTGTTGAGCACCTGCCAATGCCTGGATGTTGTTGCTTAGGGTACTGATAGCAGCCCTCTGCAGCCTCTGCCTTCTCTGTTCTGCCGTTCGGCACGTGCCTGTGCCGCCATTACAGTCTGGAACATGCGTCTGGTGATCCTAGCTGCTGCGCTATGTCCTGCAGGTGCATGTCTGCCAGAGGTCCTCCTACGAGCAGCACCAGCCACATGCCTGTGTGGCACATCTGCAGTCAATATACTGCCACCATGGTGTGGAGACACACCTTCTGTAGCCACCACACGTTCCTGTTCAACATTAACAAACGATGACTGTACTTCCTCTATGGCCACTGTAGATGCGGTATGTGTTGGCAGCTGAACTGTGTGCGGGGAAGAGGGGGACATAGCTGGGATGGCAACCGTTGGCACAGATTCTGCCCCTGACATCCCTGCCTGTACCTCGTGCATATGTTCATCACTGCTAGCATCTGTGGGGACACTATCAGATGGACCACAGGAGGGTAACGCACCTACATCACCTGTGAATGCAAAGAAATACTCTACATTACAATAGACACACCGACACACACACACACACCGACATACACACACACACACACACACACACACACACACACACACACACACACACACACACACACACACACACACACACACACACACACACACACACACCGACACACACTGACACACAGACACACACACTGACACACCGACACACACACTCTCACACCATGCATGTGAGATGACAGGTGACATGCAGCATGCTTGTGATACAGCTGACAGCATGCAGCTCAGACATCAATAGTGTTTGTAAGCATACCCCCTGGAATGCACACTACAGCAGGCAGGTGTCATATCATTATCCATGCAATTCACACGATCATGGTAGTATGCATGCATCCCTGTGATACACCATGTGGACCAGAACAGGGTAACAGTACACATGGCTGACGTGACCTTGACATGTAATCTGCTGACATGTTCTTTAACATGCATGCATGCCTGACACAATGGTGTCATGACACATGTACAGCATCGTACTGGGAATCACATTGCGGTGTTGTCCATATGCCCTACAGATAGAATGCATGTTGAGCAAATGTGCATGGGCATGATAGGGGACTGGGCCATCTACATTGCTGTACAGTGTGATGTACAGACACTGTGCCATTGCATGGCATCATGAGGCGTCTATATTGCTAAACAGTGTATGTTATGTACACATTGCATATCCAGAACTGCATGCATACCCATGACATACCTGTGGACTGTGACCTATAATGCTGAGGTGTATACACACCCAACCATGCTGTGTCATGTGTCAGGTCACTGGAGGACATACAGATGACACCACTGCATGATGACTACAGATTGTTAGCTGCCTGGCAACCATGTCCACACATAGCGGACCTGTCACGTCACCATTTCACACATGACATTGATGTACCATGCACACATGGTGCACAGCTAACAGTGATGTCCTATGGCAGAGGGGAAAAGTACTGTTTCTCTGGCCTGGTGTCACTGCCAGTGGAATCTGTGAAGGTGACTACCATCATGCAATGACACAGACATCATGTTCAACACATCTTATGAGGTACATGTCACTGACACCTCTGCTAGCTGTGCACAAGCAGTTATGATGTGCAGCGTACCACATCACCTGTACAATCAGTCTAGTACAGCTGTACTTGGACCATGTGTGGACAAAGTGGACAGGGTGTATCCACATCCCGTCTTCTGTGTGACTACATGTCTCAGGCCATCCCCCATGGCCATGTGGCACATGTGTTGGTCATGTATGTGATGGCCGTCTATCACACATGTCTGTGTTGTCCCATATGACATACACCCATAGATGTTGATTATGTCGCCATCCACAGGGCTATGAAGACAACAGGTGTATGTGTGGTATGTGGGGTATGGGTTATGGGGAATTGTGGCAATATTGCAACCAAAATGCTACGTGTCTCGGACATGTCGGATGGAACATCACAATGTATGAAACCTTTGCAGGGGCATATAACACAATGGTGACACCTGTGGTCTGCCCATATCACAGCTCACTGTGCGGTACTGGTTTGTGTACCACACATTCTGTTCCACTGTAGAGTACATATGCCTCCATTGTAAAACACCTCCACCGTTGTATGCACATGTATGTAGCAATGACAAATACTGTAGTTTCATGTCTGTGTATCATTTCAGTTGTATATATTGCACATGGGTGGCCTGTGTGGATGATGGGTGATGCAACCTGTATATCCATGTATTAACTGGCCACATGGCGAATAAATCTATGCTTTGACATGCCTGATACTGATGATAGACTCAACTGCAATGAACTCTTGTCTGTGCGGCATGCCAGAGGTACCTGTATAGGGTGACACAGCAGTATGAACATTATCCATGACTGTATGACAGCCACAGGGTGCACAGTGCAGGTTAACACATTTGCCTGTACAATGGCATATAGTCAGCACATGTGTGCATACCATACCTCTCAACCTCTTAGAACAATAAATGTGGACAAAGCCTACTATGATGGGGGACATATAGGGACAACTGTGACATATTGCTCTTACTAACCTGGATATTTGATAGACCAACAGGTTTGCATGCACATGGGTTTGCAACGGAATGTGCAGTCATAAACACAACTGTATGTCATCATTTAATGACTCCATTCCTCAGCAATTTGCCAGAAAGGGACAGATATTAAGGGGAACACACCGACAATATGAGGCAGACATCTGGACATCCTGCAATTACCTGTACAGTTCGGAGGTATGGTGCAGACACAGGGTAGCATAAAGCATGTGTGTCCACATACCTTGCATATGTTGTTACATTACATGATGTACACTGACACATGCACATATGTGGGATATACTGGCCATATGTTCAGTACTGACTTACCAGGTAACTCCAGGCTCATTGGTTGGGAGGCACCCAGCTCCACGATGGCAGCTACTGTTTGTGGTGGCTGTTCCAAGGGTGCTCCCAGACTGGCCATTAGCTCCTCCGTTGTGTGAGTGGAGGCTGGGTTGGTGGCCCACCACCCGTACCACCTTGTTCTCTGGCGATTGCAGTGGCACACTGTTTTGCATGACGTATGAGGTCCGTGCAGTGTCTGCGCACCTGCTGGTAGGTGCGGTTGTGGCCGCCCACTTCGTTGACCCTCCTGCAAAGATCCTGCCACAGGTCATCCTGCTGCTGTGCATGCTGTGGCACATGGCTAAATAACGCTTCATAGTTCTCATGGAGGTACAATATTACGACATCATCCTCCTGTCGGCTATATGCTGGTAGGCGTGTATGCGGCATTATCTGTAAGACATGATGAAGGTGACAGGTCACATTTACAGACATGTACAGTGATAATGCTGCACATACATTCTAGTACATTCGCACAGTTATCTTTGCAAATCAACATGACACTAACACGACTGGCATGTATGTGTCCCACACATGTAACACCCAGTATGCATTAGATATCATCCCCATATATGTGTGTCACCTCATTAGTGTTCCTACTGCATGTGACGTCAGTCTCCATGTGGACATGTCTGTTTGCATGCACTGGTGTTCTTACCTATCTACCCATGCCTGATGTATCCATGGTAATGCTGTTGACCTAGATGCTGTGGATATGCCACATATCAACACAGACACAGCCTTAGTGGACTTGGGCAGTGACAATGCACCAAGTACGCATGGAAACCTGTACATGCATCTGTTTTTCCATAGACATCTACAATGCACAGCTGTTCAACATCCTGCCACGGATCACCTGTGTTGCACATGTGATAGACATGGGACAATGGCTAGTTGGACATCATTTGCAGGTAAGGTTATAGGCTATAGCATGTACTGGGTTTCCTAGCTGTATCCGACACCCATTACGCCACCATGAGGGGCATCAGTGACACATTACTGATCCAGATAGATGATACTACATCTACCATACGGCCATCACACCATGTATGGCAGGGGTGATATGTGCAGCTATGTGGACAGGGCTGCATGGTATGGCGGGAGTATGTCACAGGTATGGCACAGGGATCTGTCCAGCATGTGGCCATCCTAGTCATAGGACGGTGGTTGTCCATGACGTATGTCTTTCAGATCAGGCTATGGACATGTAGGATGTCTAACAGCATAGTGTTGCATATGTCTGTATGCAAGGTGGATAGCATGCTGCATACTGGAGGTGAGTATTGTGGAGGCTGGTATCAGCCATCCACGCATGGGCCCTACCCCTGGAGGGTGATGTGTATTCCAATATTGGTCACACAGGTGCTGTGTATGCCTGTCCAATGATCTCCGTGCACATGGATACCACCCTGTTATGTCATGGGTACCTCGGATGACTACCTAAAGGGCCAGGGAGATGTCTCCAGCTCAAGGAGGTGTACTACACTACACCATCCCTAACACAGTGTCCATACTGTTGACTACAGCCTAGGTGTTTCCTAATGGGTACAGGGGTATTCCCCTACTGGTGTCATTGCTGATATCATCCACCAGAATGTGCACATATGTCACACACATCACACACACAGCCCATTCTGTATGTTGTTCACAACACTGTGACAACAATTGCCCATAGGTCATGGCCATTCACATCATCACATACACAGATGGCTGACATTTGTCTGTGTGGTATGGGCTAGAATGCGGGTGGGGTACAACACATTAACCCTGGTTTAATGTAGCTGACACTGTGTGATATGCACATGTTACTGTAGCACCTTTGGTAGTTGTGAGTCTGTCAACAGCCCACTAGTAGAACACTCCTGTGACATACACAGGCATCTGTAGCCGAACATCCGTACTGTCTTGTACATCTGTACTGCTAACATCTACATTGATAATGGTTCATGAACCTGCAGACCATACCCGGCAGTGTTCTGATGCAGTGCCACCAATCATGACTGTTGTTAACACATGTGGGTTGATAGTATACAACACCCTATCTGTAATGTGTGGGCATGCTCAGCACTTGTTCAGAGCTTCTTGGCATGTTATGAGCTACTGCTTAGTTTAGCACCCATTTCACACCAGTCCTCACAGGTACACTGTCTGTCCATATATTTCCAGCTTGATAACTGTACAACAGCTGTCGTACACACATCACTCACATACCTCGTGAGACATGGTGGTTTCTACGGCCTGTCCACCTGCCACGTACCACTTTTATACAGGCATGTCCAACTGGCACGTACCAGTGCTATTGCCTGTCACTATGATGACCATGTTGTACATGTGGCAATAGAGCTATTCTCATGTCCACAGTCTATGCACACCTCCCAACATACAACAGTACAGCCTGTGGGGGATGCACATATGCAGCCCTGCTGGGGGTTATACTGTCACCAACCCTGACTGCACCTGCCAGTCATGTGGGGTTGTGCAACACTGGCAACGCACCCCACACATCACATGGTCCCACATGATCCCCACCACAGGCCACACATATGGAGACACCTTGTACAGTACCCCTCCATACTCTGCGTGGGCACGGACAACAGCCCACATCGCCAAACACAACCACACCAACCTATAGCCCACAGACATGTGTGCCCATCACATACAGCCAATAGGGTGTCAGAATATACTCAACACACCTGTCTTAGGTGACTGTCGGCAGTCACACTGCTGTTCCACTCAGCAGGCTACACAAGGCAATAGTCACTTACATCCTGCTGTCTGGTAACTGGTTCTGCAACATAACCTATGCACACATGCCACAAGTCAGCAGGTATGGTGTGACTCCCCTTCCATGTTTGTGTGACAGACGTTGCCACTCAGGGCACAGACTACGTGTGCAGGGACATGTAATAGCCCACCAGTGTTGTTGCCCTGCTGGTGTGGTCCACGCCCTGGGAAGCATTTTGCATTCATCCGGACCTGTTACTACTGTACTACGAATAACTGTGTCACTCCCAACAGTTGTCCCTGTTTCTGCTGTCATTCCACAAGCATTTAGTATACGTCCACTTTGACAGACCCGGCCAAACAACATGATGCTGTGGCACAGTTGACCTGTTGGTCTCTTGCTGCTTTTATACTGCCTGTCTTGCACAGTGCCCAATAACAGTCACAACCAGAACGGGAACAGGCTAGCGAAGCATGTGGTCATGTCACACAATGCTTGACATCATCCTCTGTGACACACGCAGGCAAGGCACACCTGATACTGCACCACTGCAGTATCTCTGCAGTGACTGGGACCTATCTCTTGGCTCTGCAGAGCACATCTGCAATGACTGGGTATAGACAGACTGTACCTCTCAGGCATGTACCTGGACTGGCACACCAACAGCTGAGGTGTCTCCATATTCCACTATGTTGTATAAACATCCCGGCTGGTTACTTCACACAATGCATCACAGGTGCTCCACGTGCGTATGACTGTGTCTGGAACTACTGCTGCTACTAATGTGAGACTGACAGTAACCCACACCTAACTGTGATAGCCGCACATGTACTGACACATTAGGCGTACACTGTGCGTGAGTCATAACCTCCGCTCAGCTGGTTCGACCCATACACCACCTCCAAGACCAACAGTATCCTTGACATGGACACTACCAACATGTGACTGCTGTTCGACACCTGCGGTTGCCCCCTCATTGGTGGAATCTGAACATCTGCTTCCCACCCTTGTTAGCCACATACCGGCACCACACACTTCACGGCATACACAGTAGATGAGTACTACAACACCAACTACAGATGTCGTATGACAGAGATAGTTGTTGTCGTGACACACGTGCAGGTGGACAATGCACATGCAAACACTGAGACACACCCCAGTGCACTTCAATAGCACATACACGACAATGTGGTTCATGCTATTCCACACAGAGCCATGCAGGTACACACCAGAATACAGACGACACTCTGGGGGTGCAGTCCCATGGACATACTTTACAACAACAGGTGGGGGCTGTTACACAGTGGTGTACATTCCCATGGGCGGGGTGACTCACTGGTCAGCCTCGGTAGGGCCACAGGATCTCATATCACATACACCATAACTAGCTACATACACATTACTGCAACACATTCCGAGATGTACCACAGGGCATTTTGGTGGTATGTCAGTAGTTGTATGCAATACCCACATCTGCTCACACATACAACTGTCACTCTGGAACATGACAGTAACAGGTGATGTTGACAACATCCTGTCTGATGGCTTCATTGCTAACATTACACCCTCTCAATCCCTGCAGGGCCACATTCTTTGCAGGTACATTGCAGTGTACCTGCAGTCACACCTACACAGTACTGACCTGCACTCTATATGTCCTAGGACACAGGCCCCTTGTCACCCTGCAATATCCCAGGCTGTGATGTCCACAGAACTCTGAACAGCATTTCTCCCCACTGGGACACCATATTCAGTAATAGCCTTGTACCAGACATTGTGGCCCCTGA
This sequence comes from Protopterus annectens, assembly GCF_019279795.1. Lineage (NCBI taxonomy): Eukaryota > Metazoa > Chordata > Ceratodontiformes > Protopteridae > Protopterus > Protopterus annectens. Next base: position 1,855,369,576 of record NC_056728.1, read on the forward strand.
CTGGCACACAGCAACTGTAACACTCCTCACAGGTGGTGCCACACTGCATGACTGGGACTATTGCCCTACACACCTCACTGGTCTGTTATGCATGGCTATAGGGCACATAATCATGGACATCATTCGTCGGGTCTCTGTTGTGCCCCAGTCCTTTGATGCCAGCTGGGTTGGTCTTGTTGGGGCCACAGCATGCCTCCTACACCTGTTGAACACCTTTCCTACAGTCGCCAGAGTTGTTGATGATGACACGGGTGTCCACACAGCCTGCATTGTCCTCTCGCTGCCATTCAGCACCATTCTCCATTTTGGTATTGACTACATACACAGCCACCTGCACATCACAACATATGTCTCCGGATGTTATGCAATGTGGCTAATGGATGGGACACACACACTGAGGGTGGCATACCAAATCACATACTGCAATCCAGTTACACTTGGCTTACCACAGTCCTCAGTCATGGGGCCCTCATGTTCGGTATATGCTTCCCTGAGGTACAGGCTACCACTGAGGGGACTTCCCTGCCTAGCTTTACAGACCACTGCATACCCAGTGCCATTGTTGCTCCACCAGCTGATACAAACCCCATCCATACGGGTGTCACTGTGACAGATACCGATATGAACATCATGGCCTCTACCTGCATGACACTTGGTGTGTACATCACCTTTGCAGTACACCATCCTCCCACTGCTTATCGCATAGGTGTTATTCCCCTACATACATGTTGCATTGTACATGTGTGCAAGACACATGTATGTCGCACACACTCCTGTGATTACCACATTGCCACTGTGGCGTGGATATCCTTCTACGTGTTCACACATGTCTGTCCTGGGTGTGTAGCTGGTACTTAGGCACCCATTGTACCTCTGAACACCGGACATATGCACACATCCATGGGTACAACACCCCGCGTAGGGTGTACCTTACACAACAGCTTTACATACCCCAACATTAAAACTCCATGATGTTTATTGAGCTACACCTGGTGATGTATGCGGCTTATGTACAGACACCACATCTGTACACATTTACAAACTACATACTCAGGGGTGACGTCTGCTGCAAAGATAGGGCCCATGTCTGCAAATATGTTTATGGATATACTCCGCATACACGACATACACAATAGCCACTATGACCATGATGCTCATGGATATGTGCACACACGCAACTGTGTGTAGCATGTGCTTGGGGGTTGCATTCCCAGACCGGACACTCACCATGCTTTGGGGGCATGTTTTCTATGTACATCATGCATGGACAGTCAGTAGCAGTGTTCATGTGATACCTCGCTTGCTGGATGGTGGACACATGTATGCCAGGGATCACTGCAGTGGCTGTACTGTGCAGTGATGCAGGTTACATATGGCTGTTCTGTTCACAGGATACTACCCTGGAGAGGTGCCACTGGTGTGTACACTGTAGTTGTTGTTACACATTGAATTGCCAGACTGCATGGTACACCACTATGAACCTGTGCAGCTATTACACGTCCTTTGTGCATGGTTACTGGTATAGCCCTTCCAGTTAGATTGGCTGTCATGCTATTACAATGTCCTGTGACTACGGGCCATATGTCTACTGTTATTGTACACGCCAATCATGTTCATGTTTGTCTGTCACATCTCTTCTGTTATTCTAGTATGGGAGTAATGTTTGCGTCCTTTGCAAATGCACAGAGTGGAGTACATAGTTATTTCATCATAACTGTTTACACATATCTTAATTACATAGTACTCACATCACTATATGATACCTTTGTTATGCATCATATGCCTGTTCTCCTGTGTAACATATCTGACGTATCACTCTACTGTACTATACATTACACATGTTTTACATGGTATCCCATAATTCAACCATTACTTGCACAGAGGGTCCACCTTAGACATGTCATTGATGTTATATGCCCATACACATGCGTACTGTTACAGTATATATACATATACTATCCCCTGCTATGGCACGTACTTATTGGACATACCCTGCCACTGACGGCGAGTCGTATAACATCGTTCTGTTTAACGCCATCATGTTGCATCCCTTGTGGTGTTTGTGCTGCTTACCATGTGGCCCACTGCTGGACGCACATCTTCTACAAGCATTGGTACGATCAGCGAGACATCACTACATAAATACCATTCCCCACTTTATGCATGGCGGACACTGTTAATTACTGCAAACCAGGCTATGCATACACTGACATTACGTAATTCAGAACATGCTATACATACAGTTAGTGTTATATATATACCTTGATATCGTTCTGGTGTTTCTTCTCTACCTTGCTCCTCTGTATCACTCTTTCAACTGTTATACGGTATGAGCATACAGTTTGCATATCTGGCAAGTCATCCTTATATATGTCTATACCTGCAACATGTGGTTTACTGCCGCCAATTGGTGGTCCCGTGTGACTAATTATGTGCACTTCAGCTGTGCAGCTACTCCATTCGCTAATTACGTGGCAGCAGTGGGGTATAATTGAATTCTCTACCTGGGCATTGGCCATTTGCCCTGTTTTCGGGGAGACGGCCTGTATTGTGTTTTGTTGTGTGTAATTGCAACTGCTTTGTGTAGAGCCAAGTCTATTTTGGCGTCTTGTCCCCCGTGGATTGTGTGTGATTCTACCTGTGACTGTACCTGTCATCCCACCCATCTGATAAAGGACTATTGCAAACACCTGTAACATCGCCGTTTGTTCCGTTATACGACGGATACAATTTTGCATGGCGCCTTTAAATATCTCTCACAAGGTATGTCAATGGTTCAGCAGATGTAATTGACTAACTAGATGTTTGGGCTGTGGTTACGGTCTGTATTGCTATTGTTTACAGTGTAGGGGATGTAGGCAGGTGTACGTAGCATATACGGTTTTGTGGGGCTTGCATTTCTACGTAGTCCATATATATATGTGTGTGGGCCCCTTCCCTAATTACAGTGCTATCACTTAATAGACTTCTATTACGGGAATTTACTGTGAGCCATTGTTAATTGGTTTCAATATTGTATGCAGGTGCGGTTGATACTTCCATACCTCCGGATGTACGGCGATATGTGCAGAGATATTTGTAAATGAATGCTATCCCGTGTATGTCTGCCACAGATATTTGCAGTCATTGCAGTGGTGTTGGTGTCAGACCCTCTGTCACATGGCTTGCCACCTTTTCATATGGCCATAGTTGGACACTTGCGGGTCACACAGTGGTGTTTACAGGCTGACATATGGCCACGGTCAGTACACAGGATAGCACATACTTTTACCCTCATTACAAACCTATTGTTCTTGGTCCTTCACTACTTATGGGTTTGCATGTAACATTTTTGTTTCTTACATACCGGCATGAGTATTTCCTGCAACTATTGCATATTATTTGGACATACTAATGTCCTACACTCACAGACAGTTGCCCTTTCTAATGTTTCATGTTAGGACACACTTGCCCAGGGGGGGGATGTCCCTCCCAATGTGGGACAGTTGTTTACCGCATGCCTACGGATAGCTATACCCGCACCTACCGTAGTCATCTACCTCTGAGTTGCCACCTACAGACACACTATGCGGACACACACGACACACTTTAGTCACACGGGAACACACATGGCACCCTCATCACACACACACACAGGCTACATCACACACAACCACAGTTGTACACGGTACCTACGTGGTCTGCACCACTGACAGTGGTGACTACATGTCCTTACTATCGTCCTATTGCTTGCGGTTCTACTGTTCCAGTACTGTGTTCTTTCTGTCTTTCATCCTCCTGGTTAAGCGTGTCGGTGTGTGACACGTTCCATAGTTGGCGGTATCCTGTTTATTTGTACCTCAAAGGTGTTTAGAATGTCGTCGACCTATCTATATATTTGCAGATGCCAGTGACCCCTTGTATATCGACATATATCACACTATGGCCCTTTCTATCTATGTATCTATTCTATATATTCTATTCTATTCTATTCTATGTATATATATATATATATATATATACATATCTCAGACAGGGGTGGTGACAGGCATGCTACGCCTTTCATTGTGTGTTTGTCAGTGTATACTGTGTTTCCTAGACTCCGCATGTTTGTGTCTGTACCTCTCACATTACACACCTGCCATAGGTTAAGATTACCTCCCATCCCACTTTGCGAGGGACAATCCCTCTTTGTGCAGTTGTGTCCTGTGAAATATTTGTGAACATAGCAAATGTCCTGCGACTTTGGGACAAACATATTCCCTATAGTTTATGTCATTGTTGCATGACACACTTATTCTGTATCTGACCCACCTACATGTTACAGGACACGGAACACATACCTGCAACCATTACTAAACTATAAGCTTTTTATCTATGCAAAACACCATTGTTCTGGTTTTCATCCTGGCCGGGTGTGTGTCGTCCTGCTGACATCTGGCGTATGTCCCACATTGGTCATTTGAACTGTGGCAACCCTACCGTACGTACATCTTGCCTAGCAATAATGTTGGGTGATTGTGTACATGACTACCTGTTCCACTCCTGGCAGTGGTCATTTTACCCTTCAGAGCAGGTGCTATTTGTTCAGGGGTGACTAATGCTGGTGTCACCTGTTCTGTACATCATTGACCATGATCTGCACAGTGGTCAGTGACACTTAGCCTTGTTTCGCGGATATCTGTATAGTCGTATTTAAACATCGCTTACCAGCTGTGAGCAACGCTTATTCCCGCTAACGTGTGCTACACATATTCTGATGACCTGCATACGGACTGCATTACCCGTGCCGTCGGGATTATGTTACATCCCTTGCGGGACGTGGGACCGGGAACATGCACGACAGTCACTGCATGTACCACTTGGACATCTGGGGGTTGTACACGAATTATGTAAATTTGTATGTGCAGTACACTACAGCAGTTACTCCACACTACACTCACATGGATGACTCCGTTAATTTACAACTTGATGGGTCCAGTTAATGGTATGTCCATGTGATGTTTATTGGCTGTACTCCAGCACTGGGTATGTATATCACAATTAGGTACGCCCGATAATTTGCTACACCTTCATGCGACCGTGGATGCAGCATGCCGGGGTGACTACTGCCTGTCATGGGTACATCCCCTGCCTTGACACTACATCCATGATTACATTTTGTGGAGCCCCTCAGTAATGCGGCGGGTAATCCGTGATGACTGTGTGTAGGACAGTGCTTATGCACATGTGCTCCCGCGATTGCCTCTGCTCCAGTACGCGACAGTTGCTTACTTGATGTTGTGGCGACGGGTGTCACTGTTTGCCCTGTTTGGTGTTTTGCCTCTGACAATCGGGCGTGTATCTACCGATGTACCTGGGAACCTATACACACAGCACCGACAGATGCTGATGGACGCATCTACTGTTCAGGTGTTGACAGTTCCGTGTTCCCATGGCTGTTGTGTATACAATGTTTGAGGGCTGCCTATGTGGGATTCCACAGTGGGCCACCTATACATCACAATTTACAGGTAGTCGTATTTGTGTGCCATCCATGTTACTGTGTGCAGGTGGGGAGGGGTGTCAGTCTGTGGGAGCCTACACTGTCAAGGTATGTGCTATATGTTCCCTCTTTGCCAAGGTGTAGGCATATTGGGCACGCCTCCGTCTGCCTACTGGGGCTGGCACAGTGTGTCCGTGGTCTGGATCCCTCTGTGCCTGTGTTGGCCTTGGCACTTGTGGTGGGCTGTGACGCCCTCCCCCATTATGACCCTGCTGCAGCTGTTTCCACAGGATCATATTATGTAGCATGGCACATACTATGAAGATGTGGGCACACGTGCCTGGAGAGTACTGCAAGGCTCCACCAGATGTGTCCAAGCACCGGAACTGTGATTTCAGCATCCCGAGCACACGCTCTATGATGATTCTGGTTTGTGCGTGTGCCTCATTATGGCATTCTTGCATTGGTGTGTGTGCATTTCTGATGGGGGTCATCATCCATGGCTCCAGTGCATAGCCAGCATCCCCCACAAGTTGACCTTGTGGGATGTCCCCCCTGACAAATACTTGATACAGCTGTGAGGCATGCCAGATATGGGAGTCGTGGTAGCTTCCAGGGCTGCCAGCACACACATCCATGATAATGCCCTGGGCATTGCACACAACCTGGCAGTTGATGGAGTGGAATCCCTTGCGGTTTATGTAGCACCTACCATACTCACTGGGTGGTGACTTAATTTGTATGTGCGTGCAGTCTATTGCACCCAGTACCTCCAGGTAGTTTGCCACATGGTGGAAGTGATGCATATTGCTGGCCAACTCCTCCTGAGTTCGGGGGAAGTGTATATGCTCTTTGGCATGTGGTAACATGGCATCCAGGAACTGGTGTAGTACCCTGGATGCCGATGCCTGTGAGATCCCCATTATATCTCCAGTTGGCCTTTGAAAGGTACCTGTGGCTAGTATTCGCAAGCTTACACATACCTTCATGTCCACTGGGATGGGTTCCCCTCTGTTGTTTCTGGTTCTCAGGCGTGGCCGGCACAGCTCTACTATTTGCTGTAAGATGTCCCTGTCCACCCCGTAACGCTCTACTATCTCCAGATCATGTAGCCCCTGGTAGGTTACCTTTGGTCTGAACACTGAGATGTATTTGTCTCGCCAGCATGACCTGTTCATGTCAGAGGCTAGGTTAAGATCCGTGGAGTGAGTGACCCTTGTGCAGTTTGATTTGCAAATGTGTAGGATTTCCATCAGGACTAGATCATAAACTGCCCTTGACGTCTGGCACAGGTCACTCCTTAGTAACCTGTGGGAGGCAGAATACAGTGACAGGGCTATCTGGTCTTATAATTATATCAAACTAAACTAATTTATGGTCCAATCTCACTAGGGAGGACATCACATGGGGGGGGGGTGCAATGTTTTCCCATGTTAGTGAGTACATTTTCCAGGACATTTGATCCTCTTATTAGTGTGCTGACTAGCTATTCCAGAGTATTTACTCTGAAAAAGAGCAAGAACCTCTGAGCCAGCATGTTTATGGTAGTGTATGCTTTCAGTCGATAGTAGGATAATTAAAATCACCCATGAGTAAGGTTTTGGGCTGTATGACAAGTGACTCCAGTAAGTCCAGTTACGTGGCATGCATTTCCTGTTTCATGGCAGGGGATCTATATCTAGCTATGATGTGGTAGGAGACTTTGCCTATAGTTAATTGGACATGGAGTAGCTCAAGTTTGACCAGTATTGAGGTGTACGTTTCCTTAATGAAGATGGATACACCTCCTCTTTGGTTCTCTCATGCTCACTTTGTGGTCTGAATGTGTGCAAGGCATTTTAGCCCTGCATGGCCAGGGTTCCTTCCATACCATTGACCCATGTCTCACTGACTGCACAGAAGTTAACATCTTCCAAAGTGAGGAGTGCTTCCAGGGAGTGCAGTTTCTTGTTTAGACTCGTAGCATTAAACTGCAGTACCTTGAGTTTATCTAGACAGAATTTTGTTATGTTGGGAGGTTGATTATTTTGACACTGCCTAAAAAAGGCACAATTTGGGTGGCTAATGCCTTTGCCAGTATCCAAAAGCCTAGAGGAGACAGGTGCAGACCATGTCTGGCAAAGCAATGTGGCCTGTTGACCATGTCTTCCCAGGCTGACACATATTAGATCCTCTTGAACGGACACCAGAAGCTAACCCAATTGTTAAAGTCAATCATTTTTTTGTTTTTTTGTTTGTTTTGGGGCATTATCCTTGGAGAATGTAGAATAATGCTTAAAGTTAGGTTTATAGCTGCCTATGACACATAATCTGGGAGCTCAGTCATGTATCTCTTCATATAGTCCATTGAGGTACATCTCAAGTCATTCACCCCCGCATGGACTATGACAGAGTCATACCTGTTTTTGTAGTTGAGTGACTTGAGTGATTGAGTGACTTGACAGATCCTGTCTCCTGACAGGCAGCTAAACAAAACCTACTTCTTATCCAGCTTGGTGAGGGGGAACATCCGTGTGTCTTATAATGGAGTCACCTATGACCAGTACACTAGGTTTAGTGGTGTTATGCCTTATGGGCTTATTTGTTGAGACACTGGTGTGCATACCTCTTAACCTCTTGGAGCAAGAAATCTGGACAAAGCCATTAATAATGGGGGTCAAAGTTACAAAATAGGGACACTTTTTAAATATTGCTCTTGCAAACTTAGAAAATTGATAGAATCACAGGCTTTGCATTAGCATTAATTTTCTGAAGGGTAAGAAGTCTGAAATTCAAATGACTGTCATTATTTTCTGACTTTAACTTTCAATGATTTGCCAGTGACTTGCTAGAAAACCACAATTTTATGAGAAATGGACCAAAAATATGAGGCAAAAATCTGTACAGTTGAGAGGTATGTTGGTGTGTGTGTTGTGGTTGTTTCTTGCATTGTCATGTGTGTAAGTGGTTTCTGTTTGGGAGGCCTCTGATCTTTTGGTAAGCTACTAATGAGTATCTCTGTATATGTAGGTTTATGTCTGATGTTCTTATGTAGTGTGGGAAGTGTGTGGGTGCTGACAACATTTGGTATTCAATTTGTCCTTACATGAGAGTCTTGCCTTCAGTTTCATAGTGTAACTACATCTCTCACATAAAGTAGTTGTTTGTTTCAGGAGTAAGCTGTTGTAGGTGTACATGAGGCAATTGCTACATTCCCTCATAATGCCCATGTCCATCAGGCTGGCTAGAGAGGTGATGGGAAACTGCCTGTCCAATCTAGCAGGCTCTTACTGAATGGTTTATTAGAGAAGGGAATGGGTTAATTTGACATAACTGTGCAGGTAGTGCCGAGACTAAAGAGGGACCTATACTTTGTGTAGGCGAAGGTTGATCAATAAGGCAATGCGGCTCAGTGTGCAAACTGAATTGCTCCTAGAGTAGCAGAAAATCTTGGAAGGGTTTCATTGACAGCTGTTTATGGAAAAACTCAGCTTCTAGGCTTTTGCATCTATGTATGGCACTGTTAACTGATGCAGGCTTAAATACGAGCAAAGAGAACCTGGTTTTAAGCTAACTATCAATCAGGAAAGCACACAATAAGCCTTGTAACAGCAATCACCAACTCAGACAGGTTAGATTATCACATTTCTGCCACAAGAGTGCAGAAAAACATCTTAATGTTAAATAGCTGGCATGGAGCCCAAGCCAAGTGTAACAAGATCATACAAACTACCTACAACAGCCCTACAACTAACAGATACAATATAATGCAGTGCAATTAACTACTTAAAACACCGGCAGAAATTGCAGTTTTTTTGAAACTGCTAAAGTACAGTCACAGTATATAAAAGAAGTGTAAAATACTTAGAGCCATTTTTTGTGCTTCCCCAGCTCAGATAGACCAGGTAAGTACCTACTGCAACTAGATGAATAATCACAGTCCTCCTGATGTAAAAGTACAATAAAGGAGTGTCCGGAGTGAAATGCTACCACAAGCAAACTTAAAATATTCAAAATGCTGCCGCAAATGAATTTAAAGATACAGATGCAGCAGTGTACTTTAAACAGCTTATAAAAGTGTGATTATTCAATAAAGTACTTCACTTTATATAAATGAGACAAGAGTCAGTCAATTATATAGAATTTATAAAGGCACTGAAAACAAGATAAGCTGATTAATAAGCCCTCCAGCCAATAAAACTACATGCAGAATTCTCAAGTGTTTCCCTGACCTAAATAGACCAGGCTACATCCCAGTGCACTAGATGGAAAACCAACTGACATCTTGATGCAAAATGCACTACTTTATCTAATGGCTAGCTAGATAATGAATTCAGAGCAAGTAAATCAGTAGAACAGACAATGAGTGGCAAAATGCACTTTTTCATTATAAGCAGAAGGAAAGGCAAATAAATGATTCAAGATATCAACAGCAGTGTAGAAAGGGAGGAGCCTATTATGCTTAATTTACAGTATGGGTGGGCAGCTTAAGATCACCAGGTTTATAAAACAGATCAATAAAGAGCATGGAAATGGCCCACGTTGCAGAGATACCATGTGTAGGTGAGGCAGCACTGTTATTGAATATCCATTTTTTTTTGCATGTATATGCCAATGCATTTCTATACATGTCATGGACCTTGCTTTCCTGTGATTGTGCCTACTGGGTTGGTAATGTTCGGTGGTACTACTCTGTTTAACGATATCCTAACTTTGCAGGTGGTAACTCAGTTGTACACCTCCTGCATCCCACACATGTGCCTATGTATTCCTCTTTGGTGACATACCTTGCAGATGGTCTTCCTGGATTGCTGCTTCCTCTCAGTGTTTTGTATGTTCTCATACTTCTTTATAACCATTAGGTTATGTATGATGTTCACTATGTACAACTGATGGATCCATTTCATTAGCTGTAAACTCTGCTACCTTTTTAGGCAATACTTGAACATTGATGTTTCCTCTGTGTACTTTTGCACCTGTGGCTAGTCATGACTCAAATGTGTGGCAGATGCTGCCATGTTGTCTGAGATAGGACTATTCCACTGCCCATGTTGATTTCCTCTATCTCCTGTGCCCTCCTAACACTCCTCTGACAGCTGTGGAATATCATCATCAGACATCTGGGGTTCTTGGGGGAGATCAACCCCATCTGCCACTGGCAAGCCAAAATATTTTGCTGTTAACATGCTGTATAGCATGCCACCCCCCCCCCCACACACACACACACTAATCATTTATGCTGCCTTTTCAAGTTGTATTGCAGTGTACCGCCATATGTATCTAGACATCTGAATCTGGATTTCAGCATGCCAAAAAATGCTTGATGATATTTCATGTTGCAATTTGTGATCTATTATATGCATCCTCTCCAGCGTTGGATGGGGCTCTATATGATGTCATTAGCCATGGCTCCAGTTGATAACCGCATCCACCTGTTTGTGGGAAGAGATGACACATATGTTGTCATCATGGATGTTGTTGACTGGTTTGGATTCTGTTTACAGCATAGCTGTGTTCCTGTACTTACCAAGTAGTAGCTCCTCCAGTATTTCACCATTTTGGAAGGAAGCCCTCAGACCACTTTCTCACTATATAGTGGCATCATGTACCCTCCCAGGGTGTGTCACCATTATATTTGTTATGGTGCCATCTGCTTTGCACACCACCTGGCAATTAAGCAACGGCCACCCATTTCTATTTTAAAATTCTGCTTCAGGTACTGCAGAGGCTTTGATAGGAAGGTAGCTGCAGTCTGTTGTACTGTGTACATGGGGAAAGTTGGCAATGGCAAAGAAATGGTGCTTAACATTCCTGCACTCCATGATTGTGGCTTGAAATTGGATGTAGTCATCCACTTTGACGTATATTACTGCCAGGAATTGTGCAAGGATATGACTGTCAGCTGTCTGTGACACTCCTACTGCATCTCCAATATGCTGTTGAAATGTCTCAGATGCCAGTATATCTAGGCTCAAGCATATTTTGGGTTTGATAGGTATGGACTACCTCACAAAGTATGTATGTACAGTTCTTCATTGTGTCAAGTGCCATCTACTGTGCCCATATAACAATAAAATTATCAAGGTGTGAGGATATTGGTACACATTCAAATATAAAGGGGTAGCACTCATGGATTGTGTAGATTACATCAAAGATATGCAGATAGGCACCAACCATACTTAATCACAACAGGTATGCAGCTATCTGAAGAAATATATTGAAAGCAACAGACAGAAGAATAAAGGGAAATACCAATATTAATGTTTCTAAGAATACCCACTACCACCATAACTGATGACATCCACCAACAAGTATGACACAACAGATAATGAATATAATGAGAAGACCAGCAGACAAGGCTAGAAACTTAGATTATGGCTTCTGAAATTCAAAATCAGGTAATTGGGTACATCTTGTATTTACTCCAGTATTCATCCTAGAAAACAGCTTGATGTCAATCTAACTGAAAGACAGCACAAAATATTTAAAAACAAAGTATGATTGCCTCCCTTCAAGGGTGTAGCAACCCTACCAAAAGAATTCCTGATGTCTAAATTACAAAATCAATGAAGAAATAAGGTGGCACTACAAATCATCCTGGAAGGTTCGTCATGTGAATGGGGAAGGTAAACAGACTCACTATTGTAAGGTATGAGTTTCAAGGCTACATCTGGTAGAAAACTGTAGTTCAATGTTATGCCAAGAGAAATATAAGGTATGTAGCCAGAATGTTGGGGTGATAGGAGTGGAACAGGACATGCTGATCAGTACAATGTCTTGGACATCTGCGACATCAGATCACAAGTGTAAAAGTATGTAATGTAAGTTATGTGTGACAGTAATCATCACTTGTACAGGCAACAGGGTATCTATCTATCTATCTGTCTATCTATCTATCTATCTATCTATCTATCTATCTATCTATCTATCTATCTGTCTATCTATCTATCTAATTATCTGTCTATCTAAATACTGGATTGCAGGCATCAAGAGGGGTTGTTTGATTTTCAGTGGTGGTATAAAAGTTAAACATTCATGTTTACTAATGGATACATCCATGTTGTGCTGATGATGTCTAAAAAACATAATCCAGACTTTCCTTTCCCCTTGCAAGTGTGCTGAGGCAAAAACGTGTGGTATATGATGTTGGCGCTGAGTATGGGATCCAGAGGCATTGCTAGGAGATTAAAATAGCTAGGCAATAAAACTAATGACAGCTATAATTGAGGCTGATTGTGTCAGCAACTCTGCACCCCTAACCTGTGGCTGCACTGAACAATAGTTCACAAACAGATTGCATCAAGGCTGATAACTGGCAAGTCTAAGACAGTGCAGCATTCATCACCTTTCACACTGTCATCAACATTTTATGATGCCATTATCTTGTATGTTCAGCACAAGTGAGATCAATTCTCTCAAATAACCATCATGCATTGCATCAAGCATGCATGACATGCCACTTACTGCATCCATGTTTTCTGCATGGACACCCTTGACTCATCTGAACAGCTACTCACTAAACTCTATAAGGATGTGCATCAGCAAAGGCAGATCATGTAGCCAAACTAGCACAAGGTCTTCCTATCTCTCATCTGCTGCAGGTGGGACACCATCAATAGCAACTGCTTCTATATGTCATCTCAGTGTACCCTCCAAGTTCTCTAGGCATCACCACTGGTTGTACTGGATGCAAAGTTCATGTGTGCTCCTCCATACGCCATCTCTACTCTGCATTAGGCAACAACAACATGATACTTCACAAGTAGAGTGGAGGCTCCTGTTAGACACTCCTTCACATGCTATGAGTAAAACTGGTTATGTTCTGCATGCTCATAGCATCACCCCTTATCAGACGCACTAGCAGAGATGTATCAGTCCATGTGTCCTGACTAGCTACCAATATGTAAGCCATACTATTAGTATCATTGTGTGCAGCAACTGGAAGAGCAGATTCCAAATAGCTCAATAATGATCTTCCGAACAGCAACACAGAAACTGTGATTAGGGTAAAGCTCTTCTAAATATTAAATTGTGGTACTCCTGAGTATTCCACTTCCACTGAGGTACAGTGATCTTAGACTTTGTTTGTATAAACAGCGGGTGTATGATGGTGAATAGAGGACTCTACATTTAGGAGTTGTCCTACAAAAATGTTTTAAAGGGATTACAAAATTCTGTGTAGTTTCCTGACAATTAAACTTGTCTTTTATAGTTGTGAGACTTACAATTACAAGCCTTGTACTACTTATGGCGATCCAGCAGACATGTCAATAACTGAGGCATCAATAGGTTCAGGTTCACAGGTGAGTGCTAGGCTAACTGCCCTTGTGAGCCATGTTAAGCCTAGCCAATTACCCTAAATTAGAATCAAACCCTGCATCTTATGTTTGTAAGGTAAACACCATAACCATTACATCAACCTCCCAACAAGTATACTAGAAAAAATAGCCAGCATAATAAAACATTGCTATCCACGTGTGTCAAGTTACATGAATGAATTAGATAATCTCCAAAATAAACAGCTTAGCAAAATATTAGTGTTCATATGTATCAAGCCACATACATGCCTCAGATAGCTTTAAGGAAGCCATACCCACATCTTCATCTATAACAGCATTGTTGTACACCTGAGAATACTGCAATGGCATTTACACATACAGTGAGGATGCCCGCAACATGAATTAACATTATGGTAACACCAAAAGTACACAGATGAGCATGTCTGGCACATTCCTGTGATATCCTAGCCTGGTAGGTGGTAACATGGTGCTGGTCCTAATGCATTAGGATCTGTACCTCTGTGAGAAATGGGTAGTAATATGAGGGCTATGGTACCAGTGTTTCAAGAATAAAATACCTGATTAAATACTCATATATACTGTGGGTTTCAGTACCTCTACATATGCTCATCTGTGTGAAATCATATCTACTAAGAAACACAAAAATAGCAGTGGCTCACATACTTTTCAACTGTCCAGATTTTCATAGAATGTCTAGATTGTTGTCTCATATTTTTTCTCTGCTTCTCATAAGGCAAATCACTGAGAAATGAAGTCACTAAATAATGGCATGCATTTGAGTTTCAGACTTCATAAAATGCATACTATCACAAACCCTGTTATTCTAGCAACTTTCTAAGTTTATGAGAGATGTATTATATATAAATAAAATATACATGTGTCCTTAATTTGTGGCCTTTGTTCCCATATTTTTTTTTTTAGTATTTGTCCAGTTTCTTTGCACTAAGAGGTTGAGAGGTATGGCTATTCTATCACAGCCTGTGAAATATGGCCTGCTGATGTGCATGATCCACATGTCTGTGGCACATCAGCAGTGATCCACATGTCTGTGGCACATCAGCAGTGATCTATATGTCTGTGGCACATCAGCAGTGATCTACATGTCTGTGGCACATCAGCAGCATCAGGTTTGCAGTGTATGATCTTGTTTCTCCCAAAATTCATATGATGAACAATTTTTTCCACTGTTGTTGATCACCGCCCATCCCAAAGGCCAACCCCTGTTGCCCAAGTGACTCAGGATGTCATTATTATCTGAAATGGTTATTTTGATTCATTCTTGTAGTTATTTTAAACATCTTAAAACATAAGACTGCACTGTAAAGGTGGACTACCTTTAAGTAGTACACTGCTGAGGTATTCATTTACACATAAATAATAGTACATGTTGTATCCCATACATACCTTCTTCCCCTATCCTCATTCAGGGACTGCTATCTTTCTGTTTATTTTGCATATTTTCTATATGTAGTACATTAGAATCCATAGTATTACTGGCCTGCTGTATACATGAATTCCCATTGGGAGTATGCATAAATGTATTACAGCATTCATCTCTCGACCAATGAAACACATTACTGATTTTAAAGTCATTCACATCACGATGCAGCTTTTGTTTCTTAATGGAAATTAATTTACTCTTAGATAGTTTCAGTTGCTCAGGCCTAGTGTTATATTCGATCAAGATACAAGAAAAGGCAGCCGAATTAACCTCTGATCCTCTAGGCATTCAATTTCTATATTACGTTTAATTTCAATTTTGTAGAAGAAATCATTCATTAATTTTATGTAGTCTCCGCTCAGTTTCAAATTCAGCTCCTACTTCTTTTTAAGGAGTTCTGGGTACTTATTCCCATAAGTGGGCATTTTAGTTATTCTCAGTCCTGTCAGAACAATTCCCATTTCTATACAGACTGTTTCTACACAGGGAAGATGAACCAGAAATTCAAGGATAGGATAGGGTTTCATTTATCTGATATACACAGAAACATTGAGATGAATGCACTGAGCAAACATCTTATGCAACAAGGCAGAGAACATACATTTAAGTTTAGAGTGCTTCAGAAAGTTCATGTGAGTAAATGTGAAGGGTACTTAATCAACAGAACTGAAATAGTGGAATATAAATGGCTGAACTATCTTAGAGCTGACTCACCACCATGATTAAATGTCATGAACAGCATTAAACCTATTTTTAAAGCAGAGGCACGAATATGTGTAAATTACTTAACCCCAGCAACATTTAATACTTAACAATAAGATATTAATATTTTACATTTTATACAACACAGATGCACATGTAACTATGTATATATATTTTAAAGTACATTCATTTTATTTTATTAATATTTGGCTATATTTATTGCAGGAATATTTACTATTTGTTATTGGCTTTTTGAATGATTTTGCATGCTTTAGTTTTGTGTCATGTGAAGTGTGGATAGTTTTTGATAGGCTGACTACTTCTTAAATACCTGCTTAGGAAGTGCTGTAATGTCTTTTCAGCACTGAGAAAGAGTCTATGTGACTTGAAAGCTTTGTGTATAATAAAGAATGTACATTTTATGTTATAAGACGTTTGGATTCCAAGTTTTATTCTGTTTTGTTGGATTACTGCTTTTGCTTTGGAATTCAATTTGGCTGCTTGGAGAAGTTACCGTGATGTGTTATAAACAACAGTATGTAGTGTTTTCTGCCAAATGCTGCACACAAAATTACAGAGAAGCATTCTAACTATATGACACAGGAAAAGTACATGTCCTGATGTACAAGACTGTTTCTACCTTGTAAACAACGGTTTTCAGTTGCATTAAGTAGTTTGCTTTCACTCAGCTTTGTATTCAATTTTCACTGGTTATTCTATCAGTATTGCTATTACATTTGCTTACTACTTTTTAATTGCTCTCAATATCATATTCATTTACATTTGTTTAGTTATAGTCCTTTGGAGCTTACCTTCCTGAGCGTCCACTCAAAATGAACCACTACCCAGCTGGAGATCACAGTAATCAAAACACAAGTAAATAAATAATGAGCTAAATTTCAAGAGATCTACATGACAGCAAATAGAAGGCCTCTTCCATCCTACTATTGTTATTCCAAACTGTAAAATCCAGCCCACCCCTTGTAATGACATCTATCAGGGTTGAGGTACAGCCACTGCAATACCTCATAATGCCAAAGAATTGAATTGAACAGAGTGCCAACATGCCCAGTCAAAGTAATAAAATTCCCTAGAATTCTGTTTTTTTTTAAACTTTCTTTTTATTAATTTTCATAAATCATGAACTTCTTATACCATGCAAATAATTATACATAAACATAACACTAAATATTAAAAACTATATAAAAAAATGCTCATAACATTAGTCTATTCTGCTTGAAATCATTACATTTTATCTAATAACTTTTTTTAGTTTCATCCAGGATAACTTCCTATGTGTCATTCTTGTCATTCTAAAGGCACGAGTTAAAAGTTCTCTATTACATACTGTTTTGGCCAATAATATAAATTCAGCAAAAGATACATTTATTTTGGTTTTCCAGTTTAAAGTGATATTTTTTCTTGCTATTGCCAAAAGAGACCAGAAAAGATGCACTTGTGGCTTTGGTATACAATCTGGTATTGGAGCATTAAACAATAAAAGTGAATCTGTTATTATACACTTGTCAGTCCACAATGCCTTCATAAAATCTCTAAATTTCTGCCAAAATGGGACAATCACTCTGCATTCAAGGAACATGTGTACCCAATCAGCACAGAGACTCTCATCACATCTCCAACAGTTGTGACTAGTTTTATTTGATATTATAGCAATTTTCTGTGGAGTAAAGAAACTCCTGTGTAAAAATTTCCATGTAAATATTTTCCAATATGGAGACGATGTTGTATGATTGATTGACCTGAGTGTTAATAATTTATCATTTTCAGAAAAATTAAATCTGTTCATACTTTCTATATAACTCCATAAAGAGTCTTCAGGTTGTTTTAAGTCAGCTCTCAATGTCTTGTAAATCTTAGATAAAGAGAAACCCATGTTAAATTGTGATGAATTTAATTCACATAAAAGAAAGATTATTTTAGGCTGTAATAAATTATTAGTCACTTGGCTCATTTTAAATTCCTTTATTAGATGTTCCCTGAAAATTTGAATATTTAACCAATTATCTTGATTTGTGTTATATCTTGCTAAAAGGCTTGTAGTGTCATGAATATTATTTGTACTTAGGAACTGGTGCCAGTAATTTAGTCCATAGCCTTTCATTTCCATTATTTTATTCATATTAAAAAAGTCTAGACAATTCTTTGTGAGTGCTATTGGGAACATTAATATTGAAAAATGTGTTGTTATGCAGTTTCTGTTTATAATTTTCCTAAAATTGTTTAGTATATAGCTAATACAATGTGGTAGCTTCTCGTGTTTATTTTCTTTATATACTGAGTCCTTCACCGCTAAATAAAAATTTGTTATTTTCAGTAAAAATGTCATTGTTTATTGCTTCATCAGCATTAGATAGTAGAATATTCATGTGTAAATTTTTCCAGCTTGAAGTATATTTGTTACTTAACCACTTGCATATGATATGAATTATGACTGATTCAGCATATAGTTCTAAGTTTGGGAATGCAATTCCACCTTTTTCCCAATCTCTATTGTGCCAATCATGCTTTATTCTTGTTTTTTGTGGGAACCATAAAAACTTAATTAGAAGTGAATTGAGCTGTTTTATCATCTATTGGAGGGCTAATAATTATGGTTTGAATAAGGAACAACATTTTTGGGAGAATACACATTTTTATTAATGTAGCTTTTCTTCAAAAGTAAAGAACATTTTATTCCATTTGTTTATATATTGTTTGGTTATACCTAACACATTTCTATAATTGATTTGTATGATTTCTTTCCCATTAGGTTTTATATACACACCTAGATACTCAAGAGTGTCATTTCCCCAACTAAAATTACTGTATTTTCTCCATTCAGAACTTATTTTTTTTATTTACTAATAATGTTTCAGATTTATTGCTGTTAAATTTTAAACCTGAAAATTTCTCAAAATGCCCTGTAGCTGCTGTGATATGTGTTATTGAGGAATCTAGATTTCCTATGGTTAATATTATATCATCAGCAAATAATTGTATTTTAGAAGCATAATTTGAATTAACAATAAAGCTATTTATGTTGTTATTATTTCTTATGTAATTTGCAAATGGTTCTACTGACAATGCAAATAACAAAGGTGACAGAGGACAACCTTGCTTAGTTCCTTTTAGTACTTGAATTTTATTAGATAAAAAAGCCCCAATTTTAATGTATGACAAAGAGTTTTTATAAAAGCTATTTATTAGTTCTATGAAATCTGTGGAGAAATTGAATGTTTCCAAGACTTTAAATAGGTATGTCCAAAATAAAGAATCAAATGCCTTCTCTATATCTAAACTAATAATTGATAGTTCTTTTTTCTTTTTATTTGCAACATTTATTAAGGTTAAAAGTCTGATGACATTGTCCTGAACTTTCCTATTCAGAATAAAACCTGTTTGATCATCTGCTATTATTTTGGGGATGAATTGATTCAATCTTTTAGTAAGTATAGAGGAAAAAATGTTATAATCTACATTTAGCAGAAATATAGGTCGATATGATGATACTAATTTAGGGTCTTTATCTTGCTTTAGAATGGGAAAAATTATAGCATACTTCCATGAAGGAAATATATTTTTATTTTTCCTAAAGTCTTCAAAAGCTGCCTCTAAAGTCTTTAAGGTGTCCTCTGGAAACAACTTATATATTTCTCCTATAATCCCATCTAGTTCAGGTGCCTTATTGTTTTTAAGATTTCAAATGCATTCTTTAATTTCTTTTAATGTTATTGGTTTGAACAAATTAGCGTTTTGTTCCTTTGTTACTCTTCTGTTGATATTGTCATTCAAAAAATTACACTTAAGCATATTGTTTGCAGAGTCACTATTTGTATTATTTAACTTCTCATAATACAACTTGAAGACCTCCAGAATTTCTTTGTGTTCAGTTACATGTCTTGTTTTAATTCCTGTATTATCAGTAATTTCTTTTATATGACTAAGTCTAGCTAAATTGTTTGCTTTAACTGCCAACCTATGTACATTTTTGGGGTTCACTGAATAGGATTGAATTTTGAATTTTTCTGGATTTACTGCCACTTTATGATTTACAATTTCTGCATATCTAGTATTTAATGTTTTAAGCTCAGAATTAGTTTTTATGTCTTTGGTGTTTAAACTTTTCCTTCTTCCATCTATTTTTAATTGTATTTGTATTAATTCATTTTCCCATTGTTTGCTTTTGTTTAGATACCAATTTTTGATCTTACCATATAAATAAGATTTTAGTGAATCCCAAAGTATAACCTTTGAAGCTTCATTTTTATTATTGATGTCTAAAAAGAATTTTATTTCACCAAGAAGCCACTGTTTAAAACCATTAAGTGTAGTAATGTAGACAGGTAATTTTTGCCACGTTATTAAGTCTTTAGGCATGATATTAACCTTAAAAAATAAGGTATTATGATCTGATAATGGGCATGAACTAATTAGCACTTCTTGGACCTTAGAAAATATATTGTTAGTAACTAATACTTTATCAATTATTGTTTGTGTACCATACCTATATGAATAATGGGTGTACTCTAACAAGTGTATTTCTTTTAAATCATATATATCCCTAAGACATAATACATTAATAAAATTCTTAAACTTTTTGGCTGCAGGGGAAATTCTAAATTTATCATTCTTAGTAGTGTCTTTTTCAGTGAGAAGGCAATTGAAATCTCCTGCATGTATTATTTCTCCTTTGGATTTAGAAATTATTAACTCTAGATGATTTTTTGCTGTAACTGCTCCAAAACCAGGTATCCAGTAAGAATTTACAAGAGTTACATATCTTTTGTTTATCAGGAACAAACAGGGGAACTGGCAAAGAAGACTGAAGATACAACAAAACAATCAAAAGCAAACCAGAACAGAAACCCACGGACTGCACGAAAATCTACGAAAATGTGTTTATTTTTAAGCGCTTTTCGTTGCTCAAATCAAGCAACTTCTTCAGAGGTAAAACACACATTCATTCCAAAGACGTATATAAATAATTAATAAAATCAGATGATGAATTAAACAATTAAAATCAATCAATTAGTTACATAAATCAACTCACGTAATTAAATAAGTGTGTAAAATATACACAAATACTTTAAAACCACATTAACTAGAAAATCAAAACTTCCTATTCATCCTATATTAAAATGTATAACTCATTTTAGACTCGTACATTATTTGAATACAACAAAGTTTTGTTCACATATATTCGCATGACTACTGCAAGCAAAAGTAAACCACACCAAATATATAACTGCTAATTCAAAACTAAAATTAAAAGTAAAAAATAGGTTGTATCACACATTAAATAAGAAGTCAGAAATAGTTTATCAACGTTTCAGACTTCTAAGCTTCAATAAACACCCTATATTACATGCTTCATTTAAACCAGGGTAAGCAAATGCATTAAGGCGGATCTGCCATATTAATTCACATTCCTCTAAAAGTAAATTAAAGGGACCCCCTCTTATATCCATCTGTATTTGATCAATAGCTTTAAACATGAATTTATGTCCTACATTATCAGTGACATGTTTAGCCAAAGGGTTCTCTGTTTTGTTCATAGCAATAGCATAAGTGTGTTCATAAACTCTGTCCCACAGTCTACGCTCTGTTTTAATGCAGGACAGCAGACACACTTAGCTATATATACAATAAGTTTAGAATTACAATTTAGTTTAAACTTAATATTAAACCTGTCGTGGTTGATAGAAAAAGCGTTACCTACATCCATAAATCTGCACATCCTGCAGGTGCCACACAAATGCATTCCTGTATTTCTAACTATAGTACAGTTACCTTTACTTTCGTGAATGGACTTAAGGTTACATCCCTTCCTAAAAATAATATTAGGTAGTAATCTTTTGTTTATCTCCAGAACTGCCAGGCATAACATGCCATACTTGTCTGAGTAAGTATCGATGACTTTAGGCATTGGTAATGTTTTTCTCCATAGTATCATCCTGCCTGTTTTCTTGGTTTGGTAGTGGGATTCTACAATGACCATACAACCATTAAAAGATAATTTATCTATATCCCTGTCAACAATATGCATTTCCTGTAAAAAAACCTACATCTACTTTATTCAATTTCAAATATCTAACTATACTCCCTCTTTTGATAGGGTTATTAAGGCCATTGACATTTAAAGACATACATTTATTAGAGAACATTTAAAGTGATACAGATATATCTATTGAATTTAGTTATGAGCAAGTAGATAAAAATGAATAAAAAACACATAACAGATATAACTATATACAAAACTAAACATGGAAACCTCATTTCCTGGCTTGATGAAAACATCATCTTAGCCACCACCGCTAACAGTCCTACAACCAATCAACCTCTATATTGCTACTTCTGCCCTCTTATAATTAGGTATACAGTTAGACTTATTCAATAATATGTAGCATTATGTTTAGTTATTAAAGCGCAAAAACATCTCAATATATATGATGAAATATTAAGTATTTTATGAATTACAAATAAAAATAGTCATGCAATAAATGTTCATGTTTGACAAACATCTCTATGTTAAAGTAACAGGATTATGTTCTCATAAACCAACATATGTAAGCTTAACTTCAAAAACAATATAAGGGATCAGAATCTTTCATTAAGATGAAAAAGATATAATTTTTCTAGTATAGATTAATCTGTGAATAAAGAGTGTACATCCAGTTTAAGTATATGATTTGAAATGACACCACATATTAAATATATATTTATATATTTAAGGCATGAAAACCTTCTCCATTCTTCTTCGATCACCCATTCTCAACTATTCCTTCTATACATTTTGTTTATGGGCTATATGTGTATGATCTAAGCAAAATATGACCAATATTTTGAAATTTATGCTATTAAACTATTATGTGTGTTTTAAGTTTATTTAATGTGATAAACTTACTTTATTTAAACACCCTTCTCTGTCTCATTCATCCCCTTTTGTTCCATTAATAACTCATTTATACAACTTTCTAACATTGATATTTCAGAAGTGTATTCATTCAAGTCCTCACTGTTATCAATACCATTGCAATTAGCAAAAGCACAGATCAATATTGCTTATGTTAGTTATTAATTATATAATGACATCCTTAGTATAATGATCAGATAGTACGTGTATTTGCTGCTTGTAATATAATTAGATATGTGTTATTCCTTAAACAGCTTTTGTTGTGTTCATTCAACACTTACTATTATATTCTGTACTTGCTTAAAATCAATTATTTAGTACTATGTGAACTATGCAATCAACTTACTTTACTGTATCCTTCTATACTTTAGGGATGCCTGGATGCAAATTATCCATAAAAATAAGGAATTTCCTATTATCCAAATAACATTCCTAATATATCAGTGCTCACATGAAAAGAGATATGTTTGAACTAGGATTCTTGTGGATAAAATATATAACACATGCATGAAGGGACTTCCAAGTATGGTTCCCCATAAGTAACTTATGGAAGAATATCAGTAATGTTCTCTTTACAGTTTCTTTTAGTTAAAACCTTTAGATGTTTATGTGTCAGATAGCTGTATTTACCTCAGCTTATTAACATGTGACAATATTATACCTGCCCTTTTTTTTTTTTTAAAAAATGTCTGTGACTTATAAAGGAATGCACTATTTCAATGTTTCTTACAAACCCATACCAGTTGTTGTCACAACGGGTTCAAGGTACTTTCCTAACCTAGCTATAATCATCATATGTACGGGGTATAAACCTGTATCAGTTATACCAACAATGAGTACAGGGTACATTTATAACCTGTTTATAATAATCAGCATGTGTACACAGTATAAACCCATACCATTTATTGTAATAATGGGTACAGGGTTCATTCCTAACCTAGGTATAATCATAATGTGTACGGGATATAAACCCATACCACTTTTACCAATAATGGGTACAGGGCACATTTCTAACCTTGCTATAATCATCATGTGTACATGATAGAAACCCATAGCAGTTATACCAATAATGGGTAAAGGGGACATTTATAACCTAGTTATAATAATCGTCATGTGTACACAGTATAAATCAATACCAGTTATTGTAATAATGGGTACAGGGATCATTCCTAACCTAACTATAATCATCATGTGTATAGGGCATAAACTCATACCAGTCATACCAACAAAGAGTACAGGGCACATTCCTAACCTTGCTATAATCAACATGTGTACATGGAATAAACCTATAGCAGTTATACCAATAATGGGTACAGGATACATTTATAACCTAGCTATAATAATCATCATGTGTACAGAGTATAAACCCATACAGTTGTTGTAAATTTTTTTCCAACCTTCTCTTCAGTCAGCTACATTTACCTTACATTAAATATCTAGTGAAGCTGCATTATAACTAAAGTATCTGTGTTGTATATAGAGAAATGTTAATTTTCTCTTCATGTGCAATTTTACTCTTCGTTTGCAAGTTATTTTATATCTACATATAATTAATCAGTGTTCGCCTTATAACTAAAACATGTACATCACACTATTAATAAGTTTAGAGAACAAACAATTCAAAACAATGCAAAGAAGCAATGAGTGATAGTTGTACATAGAATACTGAATTAAACTGCAACTACAACAGTTTCCAGTATATATGTTGTTAATTCTAGTCTCCGGCATCAAGAACAACTAATAAGCATTCATTTTGTTAGGAAATTATAAACTTACAGTCAAAGAACTACTTTGAAGAGCATTTTAAATGTATCAGCAGCAAAAACTTCCTTGCTACATCCTTATCATCTGTCACAGTTGTTTCTTATGTGCGACCGGAGCTCAGAGAACAGTTACGTCATAACTAGAAGTTCTTACAAAGAGCGCCAGTCTCAAAACCATGGAGCAATGAATAGCTTGTGATTTAGTTCTCTTGAAGCTTTATATTCAAATGTGAACTGCATACACGAGCTAAGTATAACATTTTCAGTTATTTTTGGCTTTCCTAGCTTTCGTGCGCTTGTGGGTTGCAAAAAAGCATGTAAAATAGAAAAAAACAGGTTAAACAGGGCAGTACTATGCGACTATTAATTTTTTCCCTTAAAATCACACACCGCACTTCTCTAGAAGGTGTTCTCTCTCTCTCTCCCCAAAACATCTCTCATAATTAATTTACTAAATACAAAGAAAATAGAAGAAAACACACAATGCTCTCCATTTACTCAATCTAAAACCCATAAAGCTTCCTGACAGACTGTGTAGGTGTCCACAGTCCACGTTCCAGCATTTAAAGCTACTGCAGCTCTATTTAATGCATTAAGGTTACAGAACAAAGACTCATAAACTATTTCTAAACGGAAGCTTAATACTATTCTAACGGTACTCAGCACACCATTAATTTAAAATAAACATTGAATCACGATCTTGTAAGATTATGACAAGATCTTATGTGCTTATAAACCATTTGTTTTTATTTATGTTATACTCTGTATAGGGGATAAAACCTCATAGGAAAGGAATGAGGAACAGCATAAAGTAATTACTTATGTAATAATAAGAGTAATTACTATAAAAGGAGGAAAAGGAGTTAGTTATATATAGTTGTAAATATTTTAAAATCTTACCTCATATTTTGCACTATTTGTCCTATTCACAAAGGAGAATAACTGCTGGAAGTTAGAAACTTATGCTTTACTTCCCTTTAAGTTATTTTTTTGGACTTATCATTTGCTGTTATTTTGTCATTAGTAGCTTGCCTCTTTAGACTTGGAATAGAAAGTTCCATATCTTCAATTTTGTCCAGTAAGTTATGTTTTTGACAAATTCTGTTGCTTCTTCAATATTATTAAAGATTTTCTGACCATCTGGAAGTGTGACTTTTAATCTAGCAGGGAAGAGTATCTGAGCTTTTTTTTCAGCTTTCTTAAGGTCTTTAATGAGGGGAACACATACTTTTCTCTTTGCTATTGTCACAGATCTATAATCATTATCAAATCTAACAACTCTTCCATTTTCTTGAATGGAGCTCTTCTTATGGTCTGCAGTTCTTTTTTCATAGAGCTGTCTTGAGTTGATGACTTGGAATGACTCATATTTCAAGTATCTGTATACAGCTGCTAATATTTTGACAGGAATTTTGTGAGAAAAATCACTGAGAATTGTTACTTTTTCTTCCTTAAGTAATCCACAGCGATAAAGAGAATATTTATAGGTAGTTTTCCCAATGTACTTCAAAAAATTCCAAATAAATCCTGTCAGAAATAAAAACTTATAGACAGAACAACAAAAAACTGCTGCACTCACTCTGACATCTTGGCCACGCCCCCAAGAATTCTGTTTTAATGACACTCATTACCTATGGTGAGCATAGTGCTGAAGTTACCCATAGACTCTGTTGGTTTGATGAGTCAGGCAGAAGTTCTCAGATGGTACAGCTCTATCCATATGTCAGAACTGGTACTAATTAAGGATTAAAGCCATTAAAACTTTGCATAATTCTGACCTCGAAAAAGCGACTACCTTCTGGATTTAAGTATCTTTGCTTTTTTTTCACTGAAAATAGCTTCTGCTGCTTACTTTGAACTAGCCTGAACTGTTTTTTTACTGATTACTGCATTTATTTTAAAATCTGCACTTAAAGTTACATTTAGTCGAATTTAGTCGAAAGTTTGCTTGTTTGTTTGTTAAATTGAACTGTGGAGGCTGCCCACTAAAGTGTGCTAGCCTGTGTAACTAATTTATCACTGTCTCTGCATTTTCTGTGTATTTCTGCAAAAAAAAACAAAAAAAAATCCTTGTTTTCCCGCCTTTCTCGACTAGTTTAGACCAGTATTCAGGCATTGCTGTATTCCGGGCTGTGGTGTAGTTCCTGTGTTGTCCATTACATTACTTGGATAGAAGGAAGTTTCTTTGCTCACCAGTGGGAGTGGGGAGCCTTGAGCAACCTACCTGTCCTTGGGGGAAGTGACCTCAGCACAAGAAGCTGTTAGTAATTGGTTGTTTGGAACCATTCCTAGCTCTTTTGTAGTTCACTGCTTAAAATCCGCGTTTGCACGGCTTTGCGTGGTCGTGCGCATAGCACAGCGCCGGTTAAACAAGGTTAAACTTGCTTAAACAAGGTTAAACTTTTTCTGGCTCCGCCAAGTCTGCTCTTCAATTTTTCCCTTAGAACTGTTCTACTTGCAATCTAAACAGCCTATACTCTATCTGAAAAGCTCAGCACTTGCTCCTAAAGCATTTTGTATACAGGTAAAGCAGTCTTAAGCAAACAAAAGTACTTCATTCACCTAAATTCTGTTGAGTACCCATTTCCCTATAGGTCCTTTCTGACTCAGTTACACAGCAATCTTTTTCACTTTTTCTAGCATGTCAAAGGGTCAGTTGCTGGCGTCCTCTCCTGTTCAGCTGGTGAATCTGGAAATCTTGAGGCAATGTTACAATTGCCTCATGTACACAGACAACCCTCTCCTCCTCCCAACAAATACAAATATATGCAAGAGATGCAACTATATAGCCAAACTGGAGGCTGAGCTCTCTCAATTCAGTACTGGCAAGACCAGTCAGGAGGAGAAGGTAACCACGCACACCACAAACCCAGTCTCACATAGAACTATCACAACTGCAAACCAAACACATAAACACACAAAAACATACTCGGAGGCGCTGAATAAATATCTACCAAAACAACAGAGGCCTCCAAAGCAGACACCCAAGCAACCACCACCTCAAGACATAGCACATGCAACACATAGTTCACAAAGTCAGTGTGCTAAACAGTCACAGCCCTTAAGGCCAAACAACATGCCAGACACACTTGTAATATTGGTGACTCCATAGTCAGGCACACTGACGTCCCGCTCACCAGACTGAACAAGGAGAGGGTCACAGTAAGCTGCCTGTCGGGAGCTAGAATCCACCACATAACACAAGCACTCAGGTCACTCCACAGCAAGTACAAATATGACTCAGTCATTGTACATGCCGGTGTGAACGACCTGAGATGTACCTCCCTGGACTACATGAAAAGAGACATAGAGGAGCTCTCTGATTATGTAGCCCAGGCTGGTATGACCCTGACCCTGAGCAGCATCTTACCCTCACCAAGAATGATGCCACAGTACAAAGACAAAATGATCAGTTTTAACAATTGGCTTAATTACTGGTGTCATTCTAAGGGGATCCAGTGTCTGTCTGCTTGGGATGACATGCTTGACAAGCCACGCTGCTTCGCAAGGGATGGCTTGCACCTGTCACCCTGGGCTTCCGGATATTGGCCAAGGCTCTTGCCACCCCCATAGTGCCTTTTTTAGGCAAGGCTCAAATGACAAACCTACCTCCCTAGAAAACACAAGTGGAAAAAAACTAAGGATAATGCTGCTCAATGCCAGAAGTTTAAACCTCAAGATGCATGCCCTCGAAGCCCTCCTCAGTATGGAGAACATCGATGTCTGTGCAGTGACTGAAACCTGGTTCAAGGCTCCTGAGAGCACCCCAGCACTATCAGGTTTTACCTCATATCATGCTTTCCGGCCCCAAAACTTGGACCGAACCACAAAAGGAGGGAGTATCCATTTTCATCAAAGATACCCACACCTCCAGGTTAGTGGCAATGCACGAAGCATCGGAGACTATCCAGGTGCAACTAACCATAGGCAAAACTGCCTTACAGTTTGTAGCTTGCTACAGACCACCCTCTCAAACTCAGGAACCCCACACAGCCTTCCTGAAGACACTGGAGAGTATGAATGTCTCTCCAAATACCATCATTTTGGGAGACTTCAACTACCCAAACATAGACTGGGAACATTACTCAAGCCCCAACACCCTAGCCCAAAGGTTCCTAGAATTCATAAACTCAAATGCAATGGAACAACTAGTCACCATTCCCACAAGAGGAGACAATATACTAGACCTGATCATCACAAACATGGGGACAAAATGCTCCACACCGGAAGTACATCCCTCTTTGGTAAGATCAGACCATAAATTAATCTCACTGGAAATCCACATCCCGCCCCCACCCCCTGCACAAAAGACCACAGTGAAGAACTTCTCAAAAGCAAATTTCACACTTCTTAAGACTGAAGTGGTATATTTCAAGGCCCCTGGGCCAGTGGAAACCACAACCCACACTGCTGAATCCTTTGCAAATGCCTTCTATGGGCACCTTCAAGAATGCATGGATCATGCAATCCCAAATAAAACCAAGACCCATTCCCCCAAAGGCAGGCGCCCAGTCTGGTGGACCCCAGCCATAAACAAACTTTACAACAGGAGGAGGAAGCTACTACATGACAGAGCAAAATCCCTAAAAGGGAAGGCATCTCTGATCAGTACTAGCAAAAAACTACGATCACTCATAAAATCATCCAAGGCCAGCTTTGAGAGAAAAATCGCAAAAGACACAAAAGACAATCACAAGGCCTTCTTTAGCTATGTTAGAAACCTGGGTGGAAACTCCCAGATATGCTCAGAGTTAGTCCAAAATGACACAAAATACACTGAACCCACTGATATTGCCAACATTCTGGCAGACAGGTTCAGTGCAAATTTCTCCTCCCAAAAGGAGAAATAACTATCCCAGCAGAGTGTAGCCTCCCTAACATCTCAGATGCCCAGGTGAGAGCCGCCCTAAAAACACAGCATCAATGGGACCGGATGGTGTCCCGGCTGTGTGCTACATGAACTCCAAGAGGAACTAAACCCACACATAAGGCTGCTGTTTAATCTTAGCCTTACTACAGGATACGTACCCAAAGAGTGGTGTATGGCAACAGTGGTCCCACTTCACAAAGGCGGTGCTTCTACGGACCCTGGAAATTACCGCCCCATAAGCTTGAGGAGCCTGGTCTGCAAAGCTATGGAGAGGATCATTATGGAACTCATAAACAAAGACATTGGGGACCTACAGACATTGGATCCTACCCAATTTGGCTTTGTCAAGGGCAGATCCTGCCTTTTGAACTTGGTCGACTTTTTGAAACAGTCACTAAGGCCATTGATGAGGGTAAGGCAGTTCACACAGCCTACCTTGACCTTGCAAAAGCCTTTGACACAATACCCCACTCGGGCATCATAGACAAACTCACCAGCTTAAATGTAAACCCATATGTCACAAGATGGGTTGCAAACTGGCTCAAGGACAGAACCCACAGGGTCAGAGTTGCTGGAGCTATGTCAGACTCTAAGCCAGTCACAAGTGGTGTCCCACAGGGCTCAGTCCTGGAACCCCTCTTGTTCGGCATTTATTTTTCCAAGGTACAGGCAAACATAGGAGGATTGTGGCTGACAAAGTTCGCAGATGACTGCAAACTGGGCCATAATTGATACTCCAGCGGACACAAACATCCTTCAGAGAGGCCTCATAGAAATGGATAATTGGTGCCAGAGCCATGGCCTTAAGCTGAACGCCAAAAAATGTATAGTCATACCCTTTGGGAAAAACAAGGTACCGACAAATTACCACATAGGCGGTAATCCATTAAGTACGGAAGAGGTAATCAGGGACCTAGGGACCCAGGTTGACAGTAACCTCTCATTTGACACTCACATTGCCAAAGTGGTTAGGAAGACCTTCTATATTGCCCACCTTATCATGAAGGGTTTCACATCTAGATCAAGAGAGGTCATTGTGCCCCTGTACTCTTCTCTTATCAGGCCAATGATTGAGTACAATGCCCCATTTGGGATGTATCTCACCCGACACCTGCAGCAGTTGGAAAGACCCCAAAAGTTCCTCACCAAGAGGATAAAGGGTCTTAAACATATGTCATATGCTGCCCGACTGAAAAAACTCCAGCTTTATTCAGTCGCATACCGCCTACTCAGAGGTGATCTGTGCCTGATGTACAAGGTCATGTCCAATCCTGAATTAATGGACATGCTCCACCTCAGAAAATCCAAATCCATCAGAGCCACGAGAACAAGTGACTTAAACCTCAACACAGAAATAAATAGAACATGCTGGAGGGACAGATTCATAACCCAGAGGCTCCCTACACTCTGGAACAGAATCCCAGTCCATGTTAGGCAGAGCCCCTCACTGACTCTATTCAAGAGAAATCTCGACGAGTGGATGGGAGATCGTAAGTTTACCCCGGGGGTCATCTCTGTGTCACTACTAGACAGAGGCATAGTAAACTAAACCCTAAAAGGGCGTAGTATTCTCATCCTAAGGGGTGGTGTAAGCCACATACACTCTGGCTAGGCTTATAAATGCCCTAGGGCAGATAGCCTAGTACGAACCTATGAACCTATGAACCTATATCATTTTCTTTCCCACTTTCTATTGCATTAAAGTAAAAAGCAATTACGTACAACCTAAATGAGATTGATTTCCCAGAACATATGGCTGATTTTTCAAATACTAATTAGAATGCTGTTTTTCTTCTTCTCATTCTGCTACACATTGAAAGATAGTAAGGGAATTTAGTTAAACCTCTCACCTATGATTCTAAGGTTAAAAGAATAAGAAGTTATGTACTCACCATAACGTTCCATCTGAGTAGGTAAACTTCATTTGTCAGCAACCTATGGGTTATCGGATCCATATCAGATCCGAGCCGGCAGTTTCCAGCAGCTAAGATCCGAGCTCCAAGCTCCTCCCCCTTACCCATAACTCCCTGCAATCCCTTCCTGACCTCAGATTGAGTTTGCCTAAAACAAGGCTTGCAATCGTAACCTGCCTAGGGTAAACCGGGTACAATCTACCGAGAAGCAGGAACACCAAAAACATCCGAAGAGGACAGGGGGACGGAGGGAGGGACGGTTGCTGACAAATGAAGTTTACCTACTCAGGTGGAACGTTATGGTGAGTACATAACTTCTTAATCTGAAGTAGTTAACTTCATTTGTCCATCAACCTATGGGACAGAGTCCCCAGCTACCTGAATCTTGGGAGGCCCTCAAGGAAGGATGTTCCGGAGCACTGCGGAGCCAAAGGATGCTCTCCCTCTGGAAACCAGATCTAACTTGTAGTGGTTTATAAAAGTGTGAGATGAGGCCCACGTGGCGGCAGAGCAAATGTCATCCAATGAAACTCTAGCCCAAAAAGCAGCAGAGGTAGAAACAGACCGAGTTGAATGGGCATGGACTCCCTGAGGAGAAGGCCTGTCAGAACTCTCATAAGCCAAGAGAATACACTGAGAAATCCACCTGGATAGTGTAACTTTAGAAACTGCTTTCACCAAACTGGATTTAGCAAAGGACACAAATAACTGATCTGAAAGTCTATGACCGGCTGTCCTGTGCAGATAAAATCTCAACTGTCTGTGTACATCCAAAGAGTGTAATTTGAATTCGCCCTTATTTTGGTAATTAGGGAGGAAGACTGGCAAATTAATAGACTGATTAATATTAGTTTCGGAAGCAATTTTGGGGAGAAAAGAGGGATTGGTCCTGAGAAATACCCTATCCTTGTGGAAAATCAAGTACGGAGGCTTGGCACAAAGGCCTTGAAGCTCCGAAACCCTTTTTGCTGACATGATAGTGACAAAAAAGGCCATTTTCCAGGACAAGAACTTGAGATCTACCAAGGCAGCAGGCTCGAAGGGAGGAGCTGTTAAGGCCTGGAGAACCAGCAATAAGTCCCAAGGAGGGATCACCTCTTTCACCAGAGGCCTTAGTAGGAAGGTGCCTTTTAAGAAGGCCTTACATAATCTGGATGAAGTCAGAGGGCCAAGATCACATCCAACGTGGTAATGAGCGATAGCCGCCAACTGTACTTTGACTGTGGAAGAGCTAGCACCTTTATCAAACAGTCCCAACAGAAAATCCAGCACCGCTAGTAATGGAGCTGTGAAAGGATCTAGGTTCTGATGTTCAGCCCAAATAGAAAAACGTTTCCATTTCCTACCTTAAACCTTCCTAGTAGCTGGCTTGTGGGCTGCCACTAGGATCGCTTTGACTTGGGAAGAGAGTCCGAACTAACAGTGGAACTGTTCAACCAAGCTGTGAGCTTGAGGTTGTCCAGGTTCAGGGTTGATAGGCCCAGGGGGTGAGATATCAGATCCAGACGGGGATCTAGAATCCAGGGAGGATTCACTAGATAAGACCACAGATAAGGGAACCATGCCTGACGAGGCCAGAATGGGGCAATGAGGATTATCGTGCACCCCAACCGTCTGGCTTTCTGCAGAAATTTGAGCATCAGGGGAAGGGGTGGATAAGCATAAAGAAGACCGGGAGGCCAAGCATGCACCAGAGCGTCTCTTGGTGATTCCCCAGGTGGGGGAATTAGAGCGAAGTAGGTGTCGCACTTTGTGTTTGAAGGAGAGGCAAAAAGATCGCAACAAGGTTGACCCCATTTGGAGAAGATCTGCTTCGCTACATTGGGATTCAGAGACCACTCGTATGGGCATAGGATGGTGCAACTCAGTCTGTCCTCTAGGATATTGGACCGACCCGGAATGTGTGTTCGCTACGAGAAAGTGGTTGGTGGAAATCGCCCATTCCCAAACTCTCATGGCCTCTCAATAAAGTGGATAGGACCTGATTCCCCCTTGTTTGTTGATATACTGGACGACAGACATGTTGTCCATCTGGATCACAATCGTCCCGATGGGAAGAAGGCTCTGAAGTGCTTGGAACGCTAACAGCACTGCCCTCATCTCCAGGACATTGATATGCAGTGAGGTCTCCATCTGGTTCCATGTGCCTCGGACGGTCCTGCCGCAACAATGCCCCCCCAGCCGAGGCGAGAGGCATCCATGGTCACCGTGGTTAGGGGAGGGGACATAGAGAAGGGGCGCCCCTTTTGGAGGTCTGGAGAGCAGAGCCACCATAAGAGGGCACTCCTGCAAACCCTGCTGAGAGGGACAGGATGGCTTAGGGGAAAACGTAGGAAGGACCATTGGACTTGGAGTGTCCATTGCAGAATTCTCATATTTAGGCACGCCATGGGAAGGAGATTGATGGTAGCCACCATTGAGCCTAGGGCCCTCAGGACCAGTTCCGCTGGAGGGGTCGGACAATGAAGAATGGCCTGCACGTGTAGTTTTAGGGATCGCAACCAGTCTGGGGTTAAGAAAACTAATAGCTGGTTTGTGTCTACCCTGGCTCCAATAAAATCTATGACCTGAGTCGGGAGCAGGGAGGACTTCCCAGCGTGAATCGTGATCCCCAGCCAGGGAGCTAAGTGAAGGAAGAAATTCCTGGCTGTGCAGAGTAGATGCCGTGTGGGGGCAGTCAAGAGCCAGTCGTCCAGGTATGGAAAGACCTGAATTCTCTGGAGTCTCAGGTGGGCCGCTACTACCGCTAACACCTTGGTGAACACCCTGGGGGCTGTGGTGAGACCAAAGGGGAGGATCCTGAACTGATAGTGACTGGCTCCTAGCCAGAAGCGGAGAAACCTCCTGGATCGTCTGTCCATTAAGATGTGGTAGTATGCATCTTTGAGGTCTATGGAGCACATCCAGTCATTCTCCTGCAAAAGGGGGAGAAACCATCCAGAACTTTTCTTTGGCTATTGCCAGGTTCAATAGGGATAAGTCGAGGATTGGCCTTAAGTCCCCCGTCTTTTTTGGCACCAAGAAGAACCTGAAGTAAAAGCCCGATCCGTACTGGTCTGGGGGGACGTGCTGGATCACTTCTTTTTCTAGCAGCTGCCGAATTTCTGTAGCTGCAGCCTCCCTCTGATCGGGTGGGTCATCCGGGAGGAATCTGGGTCTGAGAGGGTATGGTGAAACAGAATCTCATAGCCTCTGGATATGATCGGAAGCACCCAGCGGTCTGTCGTGATGGACTCCCAAGCTTCTAGGTGCTTCGAGGAAATGCCCCCCGACTGCCTCCAGAGTGGAGCAGTCGGGTAACCCCTCAGGGTTGCTGCGTGGGCTGATCAGAGAAAGGTTCTCTGGACCCAAAGTTCTTCTGGCCTCCTCTGCCTCTAGGGCGGCATCCACCCTGTCCTCCTCTGCCTCTGAAGGACGGGGAGTCTGGAGCAAAACGGGATTGCTGAGACTTTCGGAACCACATCTTCTTCTGTCCCTTTTGGTTCTTTGAGAAGGACCTCTGGGGAGCAGAGAAGCGGACTCCGACGGCAGACGTCTTCCCGTCTTTCTCTCTCTGGACTAAGGTATCGCGTGCTGTCTTGCCAAAAAGGGCAGAACCATCAAACGGGGCATTAGCAAATGATGCCTTGAAGGGTTCCGCGAAATCACAGTGGCGGAGCCAGGCCTGTTGCCTTAGTACAACTCTAGCGGCCCCCTCCATAGCATGGGACAGCAGCCGCATAGAGGTATTGGAAATCGACCTGAGAGTGGCCATTCGGGTAGAGTACACCTGTTTGTCCTCTGCCGACAAGGACTCTGGGGGCGACCTAGCATATTTTTTGCTAAGATCCCACTGGAGCCATATGACATGTGCCATGTAGTTCAGCGACCTTATGGAGAAGGTGGCTGAAGCAAACATCCGCTTCTTCAAATGGTCCATCGCCCGGGACTCCTTGTCAGTGGGATGGACCGAGGGACTCTCTTGGGCCAGTTCTCTTTTGGTGGCCGCCGCCACCAACATGGCATCTACAGGGGTTCCCTTGCTTCAGTGAGACCTGTCCGAAGGTGGGCTGAGAATTCTGTCAGGCCTCTTAGGGACGGGCTCCACAGTGTCCGGCTCCTTCCAAGCCCTGGTAGTTTTCAGATCTACCAGGGGATCGGCCGGAGGAGACACCCCAGAGGTAGACGGGCCTGTTTCAAATGCCTCCAGGAACATAGACTCGTCCGAGGTAGGCTTTGGGGCAGACCACCCCCCCGATCCTGAGCATCTCCATGATGTCTCCAAATGAGACATCTTCGGGGGGTGATCTTGGGGAGCCTTCCCCTTCCTCCAAGTCTGTGTCCTCAGTCAAGGACTCGGGGGAGTCCAAGTGCCTCCTTTTGCACTTGCGCTTGTGAGGGACCTCCTCAGGGGGGCTGTCTGAGGAGGCCTCACTAGCCATATCTTGTTCCAATAAGGGAACTACCTGGGACGTCTGAGCAGGCTTTCCCTGGGGCCAGGTGATGTAAGTCGGACCCATCTGTGAGGGAGTGCAGGGCGGAGCTGTAGCTAAGGCCGGGGGCCTGTATTCCATCAACAGAACCCACTCTACCACGTCAAATGCCGAAGCAGAGTCACTCCCCCAGGATCCAAGAGCCAACTCTCCCTCGGATCCGATGGGCAGATCGGGGCCGGTGCCGAAGTCGTCGGATCCGAAGGGCCAGTATGCTCCGACCTAGTCGGAGCCGAAGGCACACTGACCGCCTCGGATCTGAAGCTCAGCTCTCAGTTCTGAGAGCTAGGATCCATAGAAAAGGGACCTGACAGACTTGTGGGTACTGTCGGCGCCGAAGTACCCGAGGCTACTGGTGCCAACACCCACCGGCTCCGATGCTACTCGGCTCCGAAGACCCCGAGCCTGAGAAGCGGGTCGGGGAAGGAGCTATCGGGGCAAAAAAGGGGGTCAAGCTCCTCTCCCTCCTGGAGGCAGGAGCACTCCCATCTGCAGCTGGGCCTGGAGGAAACTTCTCATCATCCGGTCCAAGTCTGCGTCCGTCAGGCTTCTGGTCGACCTGGAAGAGGCCACCGAGGCGGGACGGGAGCGCCGCCTCGATGACCTTGAGGGAGATCGGGTCTCCTCCTCCTCCGGCCCCGGCGAAAAGCAGGGAGAACGGGGCCAAGAAGGAGAAGGCCCGGCTGTCCCGGGGGAGAGACCCACTTG
This sequence comes from Protopterus annectens, assembly GCF_019279795.1. Lineage (NCBI taxonomy): Eukaryota > Metazoa > Chordata > Ceratodontiformes > Protopteridae > Protopterus > Protopterus annectens. The sequence goes on from NC_056728.1 coordinate 1,855,406,101, forward strand.
GCCGGTGGGGCCGACGCAGAGGCTTCAGCCCGCCACTTGTGTTTCTCACGGTGCTTCTCCCTCCCAGCTTCCCTATCCTCCTGGCCCGAAGAGGGAGGATGAGTCCCAGCCAGAGGAAGAGAAGGGTCCATGGATGCTGCTGCAGCCGCGGCAGGAACCACGGAGGGGCCGGAGGACGGAGCCGAGTCCGGGGGCAGGAGTCCCGCCAGGATCAGCTTCAACCTCCGGTCCCTGATAGCCCTGGGGTTGAATGCTGCACAAATAGTACAGCCATAAGATAGGTGTTCAACCCCAAGGCATAAAATGCACCGAGTGTGGCCATCAGCCGGGGAAAGCTTATGGCCACACTTGGTACATTTAGAAAAGAATGTCTTGGAGGCCTCAGACATTTAACTAAAACACAAGCACTAGGCCCCAAGACCACACACACAAACACACCCTAACACTCTAAGAATCAAGAGGGAGGAAACGCAAAACCCGAGGGAACACTCTAAAAACTAAAACTAAACTAGTTCCAACACTCAAAAATCACCCAAAACTTTAAGAAAGTTAAAAAAAGAAGGATTTTTCTCACAAGAAGTCTCAGGAAAACTCAGACGCTCAAGATCAAGCTGCTGTTCAAACCACGGCAAACTAGATCTGAGGTCAGGAAGGGATGGCAGGGAGTTATGGGTAAGGGGAAGGAGCTTGGAGCTCGGATCTTAGCTGCTGGAAACTGCCGGCTCGGATCCGATATGGATCCGATAACCCATAGGTTGATGCACAAATGAAGTTAACTACTTCAGATCTATAAATTCCATTATACATCTTATCCCTGGTGGAATAACTCTGTAAAGAACTGTTTGCAAAAAAAGGTATGCATACAAAGCATTTAAATGTTTTCCATCAAAATTAAATAAAACAAAATTAACTAATGTCTATAATTATTAGGGTGATACTTTAGGGATCTATGGCTAATTTTGAATATTACACTTCTCTGAGATGCCTTTGGAATCTAGGACAAAATTTTATTGCTCTACCCTATTAAAATAAATAATGGTTACACCAATGGCTTAAATGCCAGAAACTCTTGAAAATCCACTTCTCATAATGTCAGACTGATACTGGTTTCCATCTCCCTGTGTTACAAATTCACCTAAATTTCACTCATCAGTAATACTCATTGAGGTGGTACAAAATTCCCTACTAAAAGTAAAATCAATATCTATCACACATCCAGACTTAATTAGCGGCAAGTTAGTTTACATGCTGAAAAATTTGCTTATTTCCTGTCCATAGACTATTTAATTTCTTACTTCAGGGAGGTATAACTTCTGGGAACTGGAGGACCTCTTTTGCTACTCCATTCCAAATGGTGATTCCTCTGGCCTAGGCCAAAATTACAGATTGATAATTCCTATATCAGTAAACAGTAAATGCTTTAAAAGATGCCTGCTTACATTGCTGAATACCAAACATGATTTATTATATCATGTAATAAAATAACCTTGAGAGAGGTGGCTAGATTAACCTTGGGTGAAATGGTAGATTGCTCTAAGCCTACCAATCAAGCTCTAGATATATGCATTTCCAGCAATGCTGTCTCTTTCACTCTACCTAAAACTTTGGTCTCATTCCCAAAGTGAAATGTGTTTTTTCTCTTCTGCAGTTGACCATCAGCTACTGCTAGCTCTTCTACTCATTCACTGGGTCTACTGGACTCCCCTTAGCCTCTCCCAGGTTCAACCCAACCCAGTCCAAGGCCAGTGAAGACATCATGTATGGTGGAGCAATGTCCTGCTGCACATTGGAAATTATGCCCTTACTCCTGTTTACCTTGTGACAGCCTTGCCAGTTCCTCGGTCACTGTCCTTAGAAGGTGCAGGCTTACTTTTGGGCATGTGCAATCTCTTAACTCAGTAGAGCACTAATCTTGAAACACAGAGCTGGCTTGGAGATTATGCTGCATATTGCAAATAGCCTTTAGGCCACCCTTCTCTCTCTCTTTCTCTCTATACATATATATATATATATATATATATATATATATATATATATATATATATATATATAGAGAGAGAGAGAGAGAGACATATATATATATATATATATATATATATATATAGAGAGAGAGAGAGAGAGAGACATATATATATATATATATATATATATATATATATATATATATGGGTTTACTTCATAACATTGAAATTTCATAACGTTAAATTTCATAACATTGAGACCAAAACATCAAAATCCCAAAACACTGAAAACCCAAAACATTGAAAACTCAGAACATTGAAAGTGTGCTTCATAACATTGAAAACTACAATGCATATGTAAATAACATCCTCTCCACCTATAACAACACCTAACTAACAAACAGACTTTCTACTACATTTAATTTAATATGGTTAATTTCCTAACCTCACTATACACTGAGGTTAGGAAATTAACTTTTTTCCTCTGTAGTGTGATCTTGGAGTTGGTATATTTAATTAACTGGGGGTGTGTAGGGCAGAGTCCCCCACATGTGTATTTGTTAGTTAGGTGTTGTTGTAGATGGAGGGGATCTTATTTACTTGTGCAATGTAGTTTTCAATGTTATGAAACACACTTTCAATGTTCTGAGTTTTCAATGTTTTGGGTTTTCAGTTTTTTGAATTTTCGATGTTATGGTCTCAATGTTATGAAATTAATTGTTATGAAATTTCAATGTTATGAAGTAGACCCATACACACATATACGTATATCCCCAAGATGGGTGAGCTGACATTGGTCATTCACTCCCATCCTCTGCCTGTGACTCCTCTAGAACCCATGCCTCTAACCAGTCTTGAGTCACTTGGGGCACCTTCCCACAGTAAAATTATCTCAAGTCTTAACATGGCAAGGGCTTTTTTACATTTAGATTTGCTCTGTCAATTAGTCTTGGTTAATGCTTTTATTCCCTGTTAAGGTTTGCTTTAAAACAACATATTAATACAGCAGAATCTCCATCCACATTTTTTTCTTAACATATATTTTTAAAAATAGTTCTTTTCTGTCTGAGGGGTTTGTATCTAGAGGAATTATTAAGTCATACCAATTGGAACTTTACCATTCATAGGTCTGTCTCAGCTCTTACATGATTATTACCAACTGTTCTAAGAATAAATATGTAAGTGATGCTGAAACACGTCAGGAAACTGATGTCTAAATTATTTATAATCTTACTAATAATTATTTTTATGGATTTATCCAATTGATAAGTGTTACTTTGCATACGTATTTTCACTTTAATACTCAGATAATTAGAGCAAGGCAACATCTAACATATTACCCTATGAGTTGATTATTTTTTGATATGCGATAGTTTAAAAGTTAAAAAAAAGGAATTAAGTACGCTGGATTTTTGGATCATGTGGATATATGGGTTAAAATGAAATCTATATAAGAATAGGAAAAGGAATAAAGAGAATTAATGTAAAGGAATAAGTTTTAGAAGAAAAAAATAACTTATAGAATTATGAAAACATTATTAATATGACAGAGTTTTATGAGAACTGGACTGTCTGACAGCTTAATTTTAAACAGGAATATAAAAAAGTGTTTTTAGAATGTATAAGGAAGAAAATAAAAGAAAAATACAGATATAAGATATAAGATAAGAAACATTCAGAGACTTAGTGAAGAAACATTCTTTTTATGAAAAAAAAGAAATATATAAAATTAATCAAATTAAAATTAACAACTTGTTATATAAACAAAAATATTGTTTACAAGGAAAGCAAGAAGTAGTAGCACCATATTGAGTAAAACAATAAAAGAAGGAAAAAAATAATAACAGAATTAAGGAATAAGGAAGGTAAGCAAATAAGACAGCAAAAAGAAATATACACAATAATTAAAGAATTTGTTTTGGAATTATTTGTTAAAAGAGAAGAAAATGTCAAAAAAAATTATAAAGGTAAAAATGAAATAAAGAAGATAATGAGTATATAGAACAAAACATAACTATGAAAGAACTGAATGAAATTCTAAAAGATATTAACATGAATTCTGCAACAGGACTGGACTGAATTGAATATGAGTGGAAAAATATTGTTTATAAAGGTTACGAATAAATGGTTAGAAACTGGAATTAAAGAGAAAGAGATATGTACAAGAGGTATAAAATGTATATTTAAAAAACAAAATAACGAGGAGGTAAAAAATGGAGACCTATGACATTGAATAATACGGAATATAAATTGTTCATGAGAATAATAACAAAAGGTTTACAAAAAATGGATAGAATATATGACTGAAGTGTATTCAGAAAAAAAAGAAATCAAAATTATTATGGATAATAAGAGAAATGATGATATCATAAATAAAAATGTAGATGCAAAGGTTATGATAGGGATTATAAGTAAAACCTATGAAAATATTCAATATAAATCATTATGGGGAATTTTGCAAGCATATCATGTAAGCAAAAAGTATTACAAGTAATAAAATCAATTTATGAAAGGAACTATTTGAAACTAAATGTAAATGACTGGACTGGGGAAGAAATAAAAATGGAATGTGAAATAAAGCAGGGCTGCCCAGCTAGTAATTTTCTGATTACTTATGAATGTAGTAGTGAAGGAAATTAATAAAATGCTGAGTAGCAGTGGATACAAAATGATGAAGGAAGTACAATTCCCAATAATGTATAATTATGCAGATGATATTGTACTAATTATTAAAAATAAAGTATGGATGGAAGAGGTAAATGAAAAATTAAGTATATATTTAAAAAAATGGTTTATGTATAAATAAACAGAAAAGTAAAGGATTTTGTTTTGAAGGCATGATAGGAGGTATTGAGTTCAATTAAAAATATATAGATATATTAGGAATAATATTTGGAAGGAGTGAATACAGACAGTTTTTCATAAATGCTGACTTGCTGTAAAGTGAATGGCTGTGTTTGCCATGAAACTGGCTATTTTACTGTCAACTATTGAAAAAACTGAGAGAATGCTTTAGCATGTGTGATATTCCAGAAGTTATGCTGTACACAGATGGGGATATTTCACTGCTATGGAATCTGATTTTTTTTTAAGAAATTTAATTCATCATGCAACTACTCCACCATTCTGTGTTTCATCTATTAACCTGGCAGACACAACTATATAACTATGAAAGCAAGGATGAAGAAATGAAAGGAGAGACCCTGGAGGTAAGACTGTTGAGGTTTTAGTTGAATTATAAGATTATTCCTTAGATGACAACAGATTTATCTTCAGTAGAAAAGCATGTGTCATGAAGGCTGAGACCCACATCAGATTTTCATTTAACAGATCTAAAAGCAAATATCAAGAGAATATAACTGGTTCAGAAACAGAAAATGGATGAATATTCAAAACTGAAAAGTTTTTGCACCTTAAGATGACGTATGTCTGAGAAACTACATTTACGGTCTTAATTGGTTCCTAGCATAACTGAGAGCTGTTCAAGTTCTCTGTCTTATATTGTAGTCATTGCTCATGGTTCATCCTTAAAGATGGAATGAACATCAAATCAGAATAAGATCCACAGATACTGAACCAACTGAAACCTAGAGAAAGATAAAAAAGGATGCTCTTTGTTTTGATCACTGCTGCAGTAGCCTTAGCTATATGAGTTATATATCCTGCCAAGAATATAATAGCTATTCAGCTTTCAAAGCTTCAGGACACCTTCCACATGAGCAAATGGTCAAGCAGCTCAGTGAACATGAAGCCCTCTTGAGCTACCCTGCCACCAAAGAGTGTGCTCCTGTGAGGCTTTTGAGGATTGATGGTCAGCTTGTACTTTCCTTTGGTGGGAATATAAGTTCCCTTTGGGGGAAAAATACTTCAATTTTCTTATATTTAATGATGTTTTATTACTTTCCTCTTCAGGAAAATTCTTTAAAAACTACAAATGTTGTATTTTAATGGACTACTTCAAGACCGTAATGTACTTTTAAACGGAACACTCGTTTTTTCTGTCAGTTTTAATGTTGTGTAAACTAACAGATAACATATTTTCTGTGGAGAAGTTGTGTTTAATTTTCCATTGTGGGACTATCATACTGTTTTAAAGTACTTTTACTGTGTTTTACTGTTAAAAAAGTAGCTTCTTTGGATTGTTAGTTTTACTGTTATTTGCTGCTTGTAATCCCTGGGAAACAGGCAGCATTTTCAGCTTGACCGTGGCACAGATTGTTGGTCCCAACGTTGGTCCTTCTTCCAGTCACAAAAAAAAAAAAAAGTTACTCAAATAGCCTTTGGCAGACAGCAGGTCATCATTTTGCCTTAGCCACAGGCAGGTGACTCTTGTATGGCCATTTATTGTACCTCAGATCTTTCATCTTTTAGCCTGAATCCCTCTGGTGTAAAACCTATGGCCATTATGGGCTGGAGGTTAGCAACATCCTCTGCAGCTGTTGGAGTCCCCTCAGCAGGCAAGGGAAATCCACTTTTGTCAATCCTGGGAGAGGAAACAGGGAAGACTTCCTTGTTATGCCAGAATGCTGTGTCCATCCCTATGGAAGCAACAGCTTCCATAAGTAAAACCGTTGGTCCTATTTTCCCTTGTCAAAAAGAAACAAGAAACCAAATATTTATCTACTTCTTCTCAAATTTCTTTAGATAGGAGTGGACTACAGGGACTGGCTCAGGATTTAATTCAGGTTATTGATCCTTCTTGTAGAGTAGTTTCTGGTAAAAGAAAGAGGGAATGCCTGTTTTCCTGAAGAGATTCAATCTGAACAGGATGATGCAGGGATTAATTCAGGACTTTGACCTCAGATTTCTGATTCAGACTGAGAGCAGAGCTCATTTTTTGATTATTCCTGGGGGGGGGTCTCTTTCTATGGGTATTAGTAGACTGTCCCAGTGTTTTCATTGGGAGAACACTGAAGTTTCTCAGTCCCACAGAAAATACTATGAGTTGCTACAGAAGGACTTTCCAAAACCTACATTCATTCCTCCAGTCCTGTCTGCTTTAGACAATGTATGTCTTACTGCCTGCAATGTTCTGCTATTCAGCCAGCTGCCCCTAAAAAGGCAGGATGTATAAAGTTCTTCTGTATTTTAAATTTTTATACACTATTCCCAAACCTGAAAAAAACAGCTATAGCCTTAGTTGACTCCACTGCTACTAAGCATTTAGTTAATTCCAATCCACACCTTTCTAGTAAGGATGGGAAAACTATTGATAGGTATGGAAAACGTGTATACTTCTACAATTTTGATTTTCAGAATTTTAAATTGTCTGGTTCAAATGTTAAAATTTGTTCTGATATGTTGTAAAAGTAAAATATTTTCTGTACAGTTTCTTCTTGTAGGAATAACTGATTTAAATAACACAGTTTATTCTATTACACAGGTCACTGCTCATTATTTGCAGTGTGTGTATGATTCTGTTGATATTTATTCCAGAGCTATGACTACTGGTATTGTTTTAAGGAGGTTTCCTTGGCTGCATTCTCAGAATACCCAAGATAATTTAAAAATGATATTTTAAATTATCCTGTAGATTGAAATTTAGTGTTTGGCCCTTCTGCTGCAGAGGTGATCATGAAGTGTAATGAATGGGTCGAGCTGATCTAGAGAATCCCTAATATTTTTCAGACCTCCTTTTCCAAATTGTCCAAAATATTTTCTTTATCCTCACCCAATTTTGACAGAAAAGAATAAACATTCTCATCAGAATTCAGGTAAACAGATGTTTAAGAAGAAGGGAGTTCCAAAAAGAAGTCCCAAACCTCCCAAAACCAAGGACCGTCCAACAAGTCGAAATGTTTACTCAGTAGACTTTTTGACACCCACCCCCTCCCCACCCCATCCTGGTCCCTCTTCTCTTCTATTCCAGAATGTCTGAATCTCCATTTCAGACAAATGGGTTCTGAAAATCATTAGACGGGGTTACAGATGGCAGTGGGAGGATAGTCTTCCTTTCCAAGAGGTCATTCCTCATCCTCCAGATCAGACTCATTTGTTTCCATCTGTTCTTCATCACATGTTGTCCCAAGGAGTGCTAGAACTAGTTCTTCCTTCCCAGGTGTGGAAGAGGTTTTATTCAAGGATGTTCCTAATGCCAAAGAAAGAAAATGCTTAGACACCAGTCCTGGATCTTTCTTTCTTAAACCTGTTTGTGATACTGTCCAAATTCAAAATTCTGCCACTTTGCACCCTGTTACCTCTTCTTCCTCTTTTAAATTTCCTGGTAACACTAGACTTAAAAGATGTGTATCATCATATCCCCAGTCATCCAGACTTCAGGCATTTCTTAAGGTTTTGTGTGTCTGGATCACATTATCAGTTCTCTTCCTTACCCTTTGGACTATCCATTGCAACAAGAGTATTCACAAAGTCCCTAGCTCTGATTATAGCTCATTGCAGGCTACAGGGTATCCACACTTTTCCATATGTAGACAACTTGCTTATCATTACAGATTCTTTTTCAAAAGGTCAGAAGTCTCTCTCTTAGGTGAAAGATCTCTTGCACAAGCTGGGATTCCAAGAGAGCACTCAAACATCTTTATTGACTCCCTTCCACAGGCTTGTGTTTCTGGGGTGTCAATTAGACACCTCAGTTCAAAGAGCTTTTCTTTCATATGAAAAAATATATATCTTTATCTAGATCTATTTCCAAGGTTTTCTACTCAGATTTCTGTCACTGTGAGGGAATACCTCAGAATTTTGGGTCTGATGGCATCTATGATTTTCATGATACCCCTGACAAGACTCCACATGAGAAAGATACAATGGTATCTGAAATATCTTTGGCCCCAGCATCAACACCTTTGATATTTTCAAATTCCAGTACTGGGATTTGTCAGAAAAGATTTTTTTTGGGAGGGGTGACAACAGATATCCTTAAATCCAGGTCTGTCCTTCTCCATCCCTGCTGTCAGTCACCACAAACACTTCAGACTTTGCTTATGAAGCAATTTTGGTAGGAATAAAAGTGAATGAGATGTGGGACACCAAGGACAGATGCAAGCACATAAATATCAATGGGATACTTGCCCTGATCGAGGCACTCAACTCTCTGAACTATCTTTGTTCCCTGTGACCTCTTTAAGTGGCTACAGGCAATACCACAGTTATGTGGTATATCAACCTACAAGAAGAAAACAGGTTGCACCACATTGGCAGACTAGCCATGTTAGCTTGGGATACAGCTAAACAGCACAATCTCACTCTAAAGCCATCACACAGTTTGTCACAGCAAAACTTTGTGGCAGACAAGCTGAGCAAAACCAGGACAGACCCCCATGAATGGAAACTAGATCAAGGTATCTTCCAAGATTTGATCCATCAGTGGAGAATTTCTCAAGTAGACCTCTTTGCCTCATCACTGAGCAATCAACTGGCAAAATGTTGATCCAAGACTCCATGCAAGAACGCCTGGAAGACAGATGCTTTTTCTTTTCTTTAGACAGGAATGTTCTTGCATGTTTTTCTACCCTTTCCACTAATACCCAGGATACTTCCGAAGATTCGAAAGGAATCCCCCAAGATCATTGTGGTAACTCACTTTTGGTCCAGTCAACCATGGTTCTCCTTCTTTTGGAAATGGCCAGGGGCAATTACCATAAGCTTCTTTACAGAATGGATTTACTCACACAAGAACAGGGTTGCTTGATACACTCTGACATCAGTTATTGTCAATTGACTGCCTAGATAATAGGGTCTTTATTCCTTTTAGGCACCTATTTTCTGAAGGCATTCAGAAGTTGGTAATGGAGGGAAGAATGCCTGCAACTTGTAAATCATATACTAGCTAATAGAGTTTTCTAGTTGGTGCCAACAACATAATCAGCAGCCATTCAGGGCTAGTTGTTCTCTAGTTATACAGTATTTGTGTTAATTACTATCCTGTGGTCTTTCTTATTCTATCAAGGCTAATTTATTGACCATTTCAACATGTGTGCCCATGGATCCTCCTCTTTCAAGGCAGTTGCACGTCAAAATGTTCTTTACAGGGGTTTTGCAAAAGAGGCCAAAAAGTAAACCAGTAGCCCCGCCTTGGGATCTCAGTTCTGTGTTATAGAAGCTAACTAGCTAATCTGGCTGACTTGTAGTTTCTAACAAGGAAATAGTTTTACTGATTGATCTGACTTCTCCAAGAAGGGAATCTGAATTGCAAGCTGTTATGGTAAGTCAACTCTACCTACCTCATTCTCCAAAGGGATAGGATTTATTTGAGAACTAATCCTTCTTTTATGCCTAAAGTAGTATATGAAATTTAAGTCAAGCTATCTATCTCACTGTTTTTCCCCCTGAATCTAAAAGTGAGGGAGAAAGGATATTCCATACCTCAGATGTCCACAGACAACACATGTACTATCTTGAAAGAAATCAAGTCTTTCAGATCTTCAGATCAGTTGTTCATTTGTGTGATGGCAAGAAGAAGGGACAACCTGTGTCAAGACAGACTATTTCTAAATAGTTGTCTAACACTGTTACATTTTATTATACTCACCATGACAAATCTATTCCTGGCAGGGTCAGGGCCCACTCTACTAGGGCATTGGCTTCATCTATTATTTTTTGGAAAGAGCTGGATTCTGGAAGTATTCTAGAAGGTGCGTCTTTGTGCTCTGTACATCATTTTACAAAGCACTGTAATCTTGATTCCTTCTATAAGTCTAGATCAAGCTTTGCTAGGACCACTGTCCTTGGGCTCCTGGACCCTTCTTTTTCATCCTCCCATATCTAGTTATTTTATGGTAATCTACCCATACAGCTAAAGCTACTGCAGCAGTGATCAATGAACAACATAGTTTAGTTGTATAAGCTGAACTTACCATACCAGTAGATGTTTGAATGATCACTGCTGCAGTAGCTGCTCCTCCCTCCATCCACAGTTTGTCTTTTGGTGTGTTTTTATGCCAGGATGTGGACATTTCTTATTTGCTGCCCTTAGCATTGTCCTCTCAGGGCTCAGCCTCCCTTTCTCTGTTGGCAGAAAAGCTCTGAAGGGCTTTGTGCCAAAACTTGTCTTTTTGTCAGCTCATCTCAAGCTGCTTGACAGTTTGGGCACATGGAAGTTCCCCTGAAGCTTTGGACCTGGCTGTCTGATATATTCTTTGCAGGATATAACCTATATAGCTAAGGCTACTGCAGTAGTAATCACTTGAACACCTACTGTTATACTGTATTTTAATCTAGTAGTGCAGAGATTCCATCACCAGTAACACATATTATATTGCTGAAGCTGCAGCTGAGAAATCTGCACTTTTGCATGTTATGGTAGATAGCCCTTCCCTTTACCTGAGGTGAAAACAGATACTCTTCAGATTTGTTTGTCAATTTTCAGTCCTTTCATCCTACTCAAGAACGATCACACCTATATAAAAACACTGTGCTAGATTACGGTGAAACAGTTTTTGTTTGGAAAGGGCAACAATACACCTTAATTTCACCAAAGGCCCAGTAATCTTGGTAGACTTTCTCTGTAAGAAAATGATAATAAAAAATTGAAATGGTAAATTAATATCTAGTTGATATTACCATGGGCATTATATAACATCTGAAGTTTCCAAAGTATAGCCTGCTGAAACAAAGATGTGCTAAATAACTATAACTTTATACTAATAGTACTTAGCTTAGAAAAGGGGCAGGCTAACTTCTTGGATCTACTTCTAAACCTCGAAAGCTCATATAATCAAACTTCATTTTCGCAAGATGAAAACTGCTAAAGCTTAAATACTTAAATGGCGATTGTTTCCCAGGGCAAGTAAATAATTGCCCAAACTTAAATGAAACACACAAGCCACCTAAGTGGGGGCCTACACCACCCATACCCCCAATGTGGGGAGTTGTACCCTCCCACACCCAGTAATAACTATATATACCAACTCTGGGATCACACTACAGTGGAGAAAATGGCATGTTGGTTAAGTGTTTACTTGGACTCAGTACAATTTGATATTCAGGTATTTAAGCCTTTGTAGTTTTCATCTTGTGAAAATGAAGTTTGATTATATGAGCTTTCCAGCTTCAGAAGTGGATCCCTTGGCTTTTTTTTTTTCCTAGCTGAAGGTTTGCTAGCATACAGTGAGACTGGGAAGTGTAACTCTCCTGTGAATCACATTTTCTTTTTTTATCCTCTCCATGAGTTGCTAAATTCAGATTGTAAAAAGAAAAAAAAGTTTTATATGCAACTAAGCCATTAGCACTGATTTTAGTTTGCGGATGTTTCTGTTTCAACATGAGTATCTTATTAATGTTGTTAAATCATTATATGGCATATGTTTTTTTATGTTCAGTATATGTAAAAGTGCAAAGGCTAAGTGAGGTAGATCAGTAATTAGGAGGAAGGACAGAAGTAAAAAAAAGTCCCATGATTAGAAAATTCAGAGCTATTTATTTCAGGTTGGTTAATATTTTTTTTTCTTTCAAGAGAAAACTGGATGGGTCATAGGATATGTTATCTTTAATAATATGAGGTTGTACATCTGAGGAAAATTTAAAGTTACATTTGGATGACTAAACAGAGTATCTTAAAAGCTCCTGACTGTGAGCAGAGTTGGAATCTTTTCCCATCTGATATTCCAAACTACACTTTTTGCAACACAGTTTTCACTGTGCTGCATTTACATGTTTGATTTATTATTTATATATTTGCTGCATTGTTTTTGTCCTTTGTTGCTGTCTGCGCTTTGTTTCTCAGGGCAGCTCAGAAGCTAGTTTCAGGTGGGGGTTGTTGAACCAGCCCATCTTAGCTGCTAGTTATTGCCTGAGGTGGATTTTCTGTGTTGTAATTCCATTACAAACTGCATTTCTTTGAATTTGTGCAGAGCTAATATAGCAGAAAGCTAAATTCTCCTGACTTTGAGCAGAGTTGGAATCTTTTCCCATCTGATATTCCAAACTGATAAGTACACTTTTTGCAACTCAGTTTGCACTGTGCTGTATTTATATATTTGGTTCATTATTTATATAGTTGCTGTATTGTTTCTGTCCTCTGTTGTTCTTAAACTTGGTGGGTTTGGATTTGCCCGCCCCTGCTGTAAATCTGATCTTGGTCACTGGTCTCAGTCCAATCTCATTTGATCACTCAACATAGTGCAGTGAGATTATTTCGGCAGGACTACCCCTTTGTTCTTTGACTTTGAGAACTTCTGCTTCCGTCCTCTTCACTTTAAAAAAAATGCACACTTTATTCATCTGCTTTTACTGTAATTGTGTTCTTCATACTTTATACCTTATTTTTGCTGTGTGCTCTTAAGTGTTTGCATGCTTTTATTCTGCTGCATTTAATACTGCTTGTTAGTAGCCTAATTAAATCTATCTGTTATTCTAAGCATTTTAAGCTTTGGCCTTAGAACTTGTGCTTCAGGCAAGTTACTTACATTTAAGAAGGTTCTTGTGGTCTACACTCTTGTGGACAAACCCTTAACAAAACCATAAAGTCCTGCATACCATTGCTAGAATCTTCTTTTTTTCTGACTGTGTGTGCTTCTCAAAAAATCTGGAAATAGAGAGCTGATAAGTATATTTTTGGCACTTTCTAACTGTTCAGAATTCTGCACTGTCTTAATTTTTGCTTGACTGAGTTATTTATATATTTGCTGGCATTGTTTTCTAATACGCTAAGTGCCTCCATTTTGATTTTTTCCTAATTTACTGCTTTCTGCACTTGTTTTTAGTCGTTTTTTAATTTATTTGCATTTACTTAAACTGTATTTGCTTTAATATTGCTACACACTCAAGTGTACTAGCTTGGACTGCATTTGAATTATTTTTACTGCTATTTTAGCTGCTTTTCTGTAAAAAAACAAACAAAAAAAATTTCTAAGCTTTTTTCCCACCTTTCCTATAACTAGTCGAGTCCAGATACAGATTTGCTGTATCCAGGACTGTTTGTAAGGTTCTTAGCCCCCCCAAGCCTTTCTGTGTTGGACGGAAGTCTTCTAGCTTATCTGTGGGAGTGGTAAGCACTAGGTAGCCTATCTGCCACAAGAGGAGTGGTTTCTGGCCCAGAAATTGTAGATTATTGGCTGTTTGGGCTTTTTTCCATCCTTTTCAACTTTCTGGTTTAAAAGCCCATGTTTGCATGGGTTTGCACTTGTTTAAGCTCTGCACAGTGGCACCAAGCTAAGGTAAACTATTACTGATGCCAGAAAGTCTGCTCTTCAGTTTTTCCCATAGATCTTGCTAGTTCTATTCTCTTTCTCGTGCACTTCAAATAGCTTAATCGCTTTGCACTTCAACAGGTTATTGTAGCAATTATTTTAGAATACCTAAGTGCCATCAGCACTAGTCGTTCTTCACAGAAATAACTCCAATACTTAGTAATTACAACCACCCCTCCTGGCACAATTAAAGGGCAGTTCCCTGTGCTTTCTCCTATTAAGCTGGTGTACTTGGGCATTCTGAGGCAGTGGAGCAACTGCCTCATGTACACAGACAACCCTCTCTTCTTACTTCCCAACACTCAAAACTTGTGAGAGATGCACTTATATCACCAAATTGGAAGCTATGCACTCTCCTGCCAAGACCACACTAGCTGGTCAAATGGAGAAGGTCAACACCTGCACCACACCACATGGAATACATAGCCCTCCAGAACACCCACCATCACAGCTCTCACATAAAAAGCACAAACCACACACCCACCTTCATGGAGGCTCTCAGTAGAAATTTACCCAAATAGCAGAGACCTCCAAGACAGAAATGCACTTGATCATCACAACACAGCACAAACCACAGGGCACATAGCTCACCTCCACAGTGTGCCCTTCAATCTAAGCCCCTAAGGCTAAACACCTTATCTAATACACTAATAATCAGTGACTCAATAATGAGACACACAGAATGCCTCACTCACTAGGTTGAATAAGGAGAAGGTAACAGCCAGCTGTCTATCAGGTGCCAGAATCCAACACATAACACACACCCTCAGGTTACTCCACAATAAGTACAAGTATGACTCTGTCATTGTCCATGTGGGTGTAAATGTCCTGAGATGCACCTCCCTGGACTAAATGAAAAGAGACATGGTGGAGCTCTCGGATTATGTGGCCCAGGCAGGTATGACCCTAGCCCTGAGCAGTATACTAGCATCACCTAGAATGATACAGCAGTACAAACAAAAAATGATCGACTTCAACATTTGGCTAAGTTTTTGGTGTCATTCTAAAGGAATCTAGTATCTGTTTGCTTGGGATGACATGATTGACAGACCTCGATGCTTTGCCAGAGATGGCCTGCATCTGTCACCCCTGGGTTTCCGGGTACTGGCTAAAGCTCTTACCACCCCATATAGTGCCTTTTTTAGGTGGTGTTCCAAAGACCAAATTACCACCATAAAAGATATAAATAAATGCACTCTGAGGGTCATGCTGCTCAATGCTAGAAGTCTAAATCTCAAGAAGCACTTGCTTGAAGCACTTTTCAAAATGGAGAACATCAACATTTGTGCTGTAACAGAGACCTGGTTTAAAGCAGCAGAAAGCACCCCTGCACTACCAGGCTATAACTCATTCCACACCTTTCAGCCCTGAAACATGGACCGAAGCTCCAAAGGCAGTGGTGTCTCCATATTCATAAAGGATATGCACACCTCTAGACTAGTAGCCCAGCATAACACATCTGAGATACTTAAGATACAACTAACATTGGGTAAGATGGTGATCCAAGTCATAGCCTGCTATAGGTCCCCAACAATGTCCCTAGACTCTCACTCCATGTTCCTAAGCACCCTGGAATCTATCAAGGTCCAACCCATGATTCTCATACTAGGAGACTTCTAACTACCCCTCCATCAACAGGGAAAATTACTCATACACCAATACACTGGCCCAGTGCTTCCTGGAATTCATCAGTTCCAATGCCCTGGACCAGCTCATTCTGAGCCCTACTAGAGGAAGCAAACATATTTGACCTGGTTATTACTAACATGGGTGACCATTGCTCTACACCAATAGTCAATCCCTTCCTTGTCAGATTCGACCATAAACTAATCACCATGGAAATCCACATCTCAGCCACACCCCGCAAAGGTAACCACCTTGAAAAACCTCTCCAAAGCTGACTTTGGGCTCCTAAAACAGAGGTGGCTAATTTCACGGCATCCATGCCAATGGAAAATAACTGCATGACTGCCTAATCATACACCAGTCCACTATTCAAACATGTACATAAATGCATGGAACTAGCCATATCCAACAGAACCAAGATGCTCTCCTCCAAAAAAAGGAAGCCAATCTGGTGGTCCACTGCCATTAATAAACTCTACAACAGAAAGAAGAAACAGTTGCAGAAAAAGGTGAAGTCTCAAGACTGGAAAACTCCCTTATTAGTCTCAAAAAAGTTGATTTCCATCATCAAATCCTCCAAAGCCAGTTGTGAAGGTAAAATTGTTGCAGACACTAAAAACAATCACAAAGCTTTCTATAGTTATATCAAGGACCTCCATGGCAATACCCAGATTTGCTCTGAGTTACTGCACAATGGTACCTCCTATACTGAGCCAACAGATATTGCCAACATACTGGCCGACAGATTCAGTGCCAACTTTGCCCCCCCCAAAGGACCAATCACAATACCGGGAGAATGCTAGACACCCAGCATTGCTGCAGCACAGATTAAAGCTGCATTGTCCAAGGCCAAGTATACAGCTTCCATGGGACCCAATAATATCCCTGGCTGTGTTCTACATGAACTACAAAGCGAACTGGCAACACATCTGTGTGCCTTGTTCAGTCACAGCCTCACCTCAGGCTTTGTCCCTACCGAATGGTGTACTGCTACAGTCATCCCTCTCCATAAAGGAGGAGCAACTACTGACCCTGGGAATTATCACCCTATTAGCCTGATGAGTCTGATATGTAAAGCTATGGAGTACGTCATCATGGACTAGATTAACACAGATATAGGAAATCTCCAAACTCTAGACTCCATGCAATTTGGCTTTGTGAAAGGGAGATCACGCCTGCTCAACCTGGTTGATGTCTTTGAGTTAGTGACCAGGGCTGTGGATGAAGGTAAGGCAGTGCATACAGCCTACCTCAATCTGGCCAAGGCCTTTGATACTATTCCTCACTCAGGGATATTTGATAAATTCACCAAATTAGGCATCAACCTCTATATCACTAGGTTAGTTGCAAATTAACTCACAGATAGAACACACACTGTAAAAGTAGCAGACTCCATGTCAGACTGCTGACCAGTCATGAGTGGAGTCCCACAGGGATTGGTCCTGGGTCCTCTCCTGTTTGACATCTACTTCTCAGAAGTCCAGGCCAACACAAAGGGACTCTGGCTGACCATGTTCACAGATGACTGTAAGCTGGGAGCCATTAACTCCCAAAGTGATGCAGACATCCTACAGAAAGGCCTCACTGAGACCAATGACTGGTGTTGAAACCATGGCCTTAAGCTTAACCCCAAAAAAATGCATCATCATCCCCTTTGGTAAAAACTCAGTTCCCACTAATTACCACATCAATGGGAGCCCACTGAACACTGAAGGCATTATAAGAGATCTGGGGATGCAGGTTAACAGCAACCTGTCCTTCGACCACCACATTGCCACTGTCGTCAGAAAGTCCTTCTATGTGGCACATCTCATTATCAAGGGTTTTGCATCCAGGAAGAAAAAGGTCATTGTCTCTCTCTACTCTTCCCTCATTAGACCAATCATTGAGTGTAATGCCCCTTTGGCATGTACCTCACTAAACATCTGCAACAGCTGGAGAGGCCACAGAAGTACATCACGAAGAGGATCCTAGACATTAAACACATGGCCTACATGGACAGACTCAAAAGACTCCAGCTATTCTTTGTTTCATATCGCCTACTTAGAGGTGATCTTTGCTTGACATACAAAGCTATGTCAGACCCAGTTCTGTTAGAAATGCTACATCTAAGGAAATCCCAATCCCTCCACACCACAAGCTCCAGAGACCTCAACCTCATTAGCGCAATCAACAGAAAATGCTGGAGGGACAGGTTCCTCAACCAGAGACTGCCCATGCTCTGGAATAGACTTCCCATACATGTCAAGCAGAGCACCTTGCTGTCCCTCTTCAAGAGAAATCTTGATGAGTGGATGGGCAATAGAACATTCACCTCGGGGATCACTCCAGTGGCCCTACTTGATAGACGCCCTGGGAACTAACGTCGGGCAGCACGATGCCAGGGCACTTCTATAGTCTAGGCCTGTAAAGGCCTCCAGGACCATTAGCCTAGTACACACCTATGAACCTATGAATATGATAACCATACCTCTCAAATACTTAGAGCAAGAAATCTGGACAAAGCCATAAATAAAAGCGGGACAAAGGCCCCAAAATAGGGACTTTTTTTAAATATTGCTGTTACAAACTTAGAAAGGTGATAGAGTAACATGTTTTTGCATTAGCATGAATTTTCTTAAGGGTTCTTAAATGTCTGTCATTATTTTCTAACTTAAATCTTTAAATGATTTGCCACTAATTTGCCAGAAAACCACAGTTGTATAAAAAATGGACCAAAAATATTAGGCAAAAATCTGCACAGTCTGAGAAAATCTGTACACTTAAGAGGTATGATGATAGGCACTGCTAAATGTAAAACCTGGCTCAAAATGATTGTCACTGCTCAAGTGACACCCCAACCCCATGTACAAAAATGGGAAAAGGGGTTGAGGATGGATGGATCGGTCTATATATGCAAGCATTACTGAAACTTGAGCGTCACATCCTCCATAACACATTTACAGTCTAATATTTTTCTGGTCTCAGCGTTCAGGCCAGTATTAATCAAAATCCTTCTCCTCCATTTCTTAGTAAATGCATGACTGTCCACTGTCAGTAAGGGCTGAATTCCAAAAAAATCCAGGTCAGATTAAGGACAATTTCTGCCATTCTACTGTTCTACTACAATTCCTGGAACCAGGTTTTCAAGGCCACTTCCCAAGTATAACATATACTGGGGGAAGAGTCTGCTCAAAAGTCTCCAAATGATACTCCAGGTTCTCCTCTACCTAGAATGAAATATTATACCATAAAAAGATAATGATGTTCAGAAATATTTTATGTTAATGAATTCCAATGCCCAGCATAGTCTAACTCTGCAGATGCATGCAGTGCAGTCCTCAGATGATTCCAGAACATGCCCAACTCTGCAGCACTACTCTTATATTATCTATTATACTGTGTGTATGGCAGAGGCAACTCTTTCATGCATGCAGTATTAGAGCTTCACATTGTGATGTAGGCATGCTGTGATCTGTCTTATAAGGGCATTGTTCAAACAGTTTACTATCAAAAACCCGAAAATTACTTACGTGAACGGTGATTTCCGCGACTAATAACGTCGAGTCATACATATTAAGTAGGTTGTATGGTTGACGCAACAAAGTCGACAATTTTTGTCAATCATACTTTGTAAATCCCCATTTACATCCATGCTGTGAGTCCCTGCCCTGTGTACGTCCTTCTAAATGGACGTACATATGAACATCGACATTCTGACTGTTGCTTCTACCATGTTCGAGGAGGAGGCTGTCGTGCATGTCATTGTCAACCTTTTGACTGTAAACCTTGTTCAAACATTTTAAAACGTGCATACTGTACCAAACATAGAACTGCTTTGACTATAGATTAGAAGTGGTACTGTTGGCTTTTGAGTTTTGCATCACAAGGTTCCTACAGTATCACTGCTGGTGTACACATACAGAGCTCTAACAATGCTACAACTGTCCACTAAATGTGGTGGGCAACGCTGATAATTTGAAGTTTTACACTGGCATTCAACACCAAAGAAAGAAATCCAATGTATTGTCAAAAGCAACTACACCTACATATTCAAATTTGGTGGAAACTCCATGAGTCCTTATTAGCCCAATGAGACACTCTGGGCATCTCGTTTGGGAATTAAGAGTCATCTAAGTATTTGTGGGTCTGTTTGGAATCTAGCTTTTATTCTTTTTGCTTTTTCTGGAGGAACAATAGCCCAGGGTTTAAGGTGTCTCCTCCATAAAGAGATAGTACATGCTGTCTTTTTTTCCCCTAGATGGCCTGCCATTATTTCTGTTAAATCCTGGGGAAGTTGTCTCTGGTCTAGTCTAACTGTTGGCACATTGCCACCTTATAAATTGATCAGTGGGAAAACTAAACAGTTAAGCATCAGTGATTTTCCAACCTATACCCTTGTTTTGACTATTTTCCTGCTAATTCAGAAAATGAATGTATGCAGGTTAGTCTTATTCTACTTAATATATGATTCAAAACACATAATATAATAGTAGAACTACGTAAAATATATCATAGCTTTACAAACATTAAATATTCAGCAAAGAGTACAAGCTGCACATATGATAATCTTGTCATTAGCCTTTTGGGTGGCCCAGACCATTTCTTTCTCATCTCACAAACCTCACATTAAACAGATTATAACACAAATGCTAAGACACATTTTAGATGACAAATCATGTAGAATGGCATAGCGCAATCTATACTGAAACATTACAGTAGGTTAGTATTTCCTGATTTAATAACAGCTTATTTAGCTATGCAGTTTACATAAGACTGCTACTTGGTCTGCGCTACTTTGCCATATTTATTGCCTTTTGTATTTGGTAACGAGATATATGGTCTGGTCCACAGAACCTTTGCAGCTGCATCCTGGTCTAAATGAGATAAAATATGTGTCAAAATACATAAAATTAAAAGTGAAATTGTACTGGGCAAAATACAGTACAATACTGAGCAAGTATAACGTGTAAAACAACATATTAGAATGAGATGAATCGAATATGCTGCTATAAAGAAAAAACAATGATTAAAGTAAAGCGTAAAGTAATATGATGTGACAAGAAATGATTTATGTACACATGACCAAAAGCAGATATCATAAGAGACAGAAATCAGAATTTATGGTGCATCATACAATTAGTATTGCTAAACTGGTTGCAAATCAAGCAAGTATGTATACATGAATAATACAGAACTGGAATCATTATTATTATTAAGTAATCAAAATGAATGTAAACAGCCTTTGTTGATTATAGGAAGGTTTAATTTAAACAGGCATCTGTTAATTCAGTAAGAACCTTATACTAAACAAACAAAATAAAAGTTGTACTTAAAGTATTCAAGGAAATTTTGAAAGTACTTGTATAGTAAGGTATAAGCAAATCATAGTTGCTGGGTCCTCAGCATATCATATTCATTATAAAAATATTTTGTAAATTCTGAGTATAGCTGTATTGTTCCTTTCCTCATGTCCTGCACTACAGAATGCATTGACCGGTACAGAGCCCTAGGTTATGTTCCTGTACTCTGTTTCTGATTGCTGTTTCACCAACATCAAATGTTTGTTAATATGCCCAGGATGAATAGAAGATTATTTCCCTAGGCAAGACTAACGTCTTTTATTGAGAAATGTAACTTTCATTTATAATTCCATAAATCTTATGAGGCAAAATGGACAGTACTAAAGTCACTTACATGAAATTTTGCAGCCAACCTCTGGATAGAATTCCAGTCGATGAGTTAATTTCTTTGTAAAGAATATGTTAAATTCTAGATTAATACTAAGTATTTTTAAGTTGTTCAACCCCCTGTCATTCAACTTGGGTTGACTGGAAAGGAAAATATTGATGTAGAACCAAACATAAAATAGGCTTCTTTAACATCATACAGTTACATGTTCACCAACATGAAAAGCTTTTAACTTAGCAGTACTTACAAGCATATTTCTATACATCCTGTAAACTTTAGAAAACTACATCCTAACAATATCATCAAATACTGGATCAGAGGATCATAGGAGGTTACTAGGCTAATGGACCTGGGGCCCTTACAAGCCTTGCCAAGAGTTTATTCACCAAAAAAGAAACCTCAGTCAGCACCTGTCACTCCTGTCATTGAGGGGCACAGGTGGAACCCCTGGGAAAAATTTGTAGTTGCCCATCCACTCATTAAAGTTGCGCTTGAAGAGGGTCAGAGAAGTACTCTGTTTATTGTGAATGGAAAGTCTATTCCAGAGATGGGGCAGCCTCTGGGAGACAAACCTGTCTTTCCAGTAGGTTTTGTTGATGTTGCATATTCGATTTAAGCCTTTCGAGTGGGTAATGCGTAAAGTGTTAGACTTACGGATATGGAGCATATCTAGTAGTGCCGGGTCTGAAATTGCCTTGTAGGCTCGACAAAGATCTCCTCTGAGCAATCTGTATGATACTGAGTAGAGTGATAGTGATTCCAGCCTGTTCATATAGGACAGATGTTGGAGGCCATGGATTCTCTTTGTGAGGTATTTCTGTGGCCTTTCACGTTGGTGCAGGTGTTTGGAGAGGTACATATCAAATAGGCATTATACTTAGTTATAGGCCTAATGAGGGAGGAGTACAGAGGGGTAATAACCACCTTTTTTCTGGATGCAATCCCTTTACTTATGAGATGAACCAAGTAAAAGACTTTTCTGACTACTGTCACCACATGATGGTTGAATGTGAGATTGTTGTCAACCTGAGTACCTAAATCTCTCACCACAGGCTGTGTGCTTAGGGGGTTGCCATTGATGTGGTAATCAGTAGTGGCCATGCTTTTGCTGAATGGTATGATAATAAAGTTTTTTGCATTTAACCTAAAGGCCATGACTTTGACAGTAGTCTCTTGTTTCTGTGAGACCCTCTTGCAGTATGTTAACATCATTTGGGGAGTCAATGACAACAACCAACTTACAGTCATCCACAAACTTGGTCAGCCACAGGCCTTTTATCTTTGTCTGGATCTCTGAGAAGCAGCTGACAAACAGTAGTGGTCCCAGGACAGATCCCTGGGGAACACCACTAGTGACAAGCCTGCTGTTGGAGGTGGAGGCACCTATTTTGATCTTTTGGTTCCTGTCGGTGAGCAAGTTGACCTCCCATCAGATGAGATAGGGATTTACACCAAGTTGTGCTAACTTTTCGATGATGCCCAAGTAGGGGATTGTATTAAAGGCCTTGGCCAAGTCAAAGTAAGCTGTGTGTACTGACTTTTCCTCATCCAGGGGCTTGGTGACAGTCTCAAAGAAGTCAACCGGGTTCAACAGACAAGATCTGCCCTTGAAAAATCTGAACTGGGTGGGGTCAAGTGCTTGGAGATTGCCTATGTCCTTGTTTATGATTCATAATAATATTCTCCATGGCTTTA